>NW_026782595.1:0-211634 GCF_031769215.1 Ylistrum balloti | reverse complement strand
ACCGACAGACCGACGACGGACTCGACGCCTACCGACCGACTGACTTACGACAGACACGACGTCTACCGACCGACAGACCGACGACGGACTCGACGCCTACCGACCGACTGACTTACGACAGACACGACGTCTACCGACCGACTGACTTACGACAGACACGACGTCTACCGACCGACTGACTTACGACAGACACGACGCCTACCGACCGACTGACTTACGACAGACACGACGTCTACCGACCGACTGACTTACGACAGACACGACGTCTACCGACCGACTGACTTACGACAGACACGACGTCTACCGACCGACTGACTTACGACAGACACGACGTCTACCGACCGACAGACCGACGACGGACTCGACGCCTACCGACCGACTGACTTACGACAGACACGACGTCTACCGACCGACTGAGTCGGTAGGCGGGAGTCGTGTCCGTTGACCGACTGACTTACGACAGACACGACGTCTACCGACCGACTGACTTACGACAGACACGACGTCTACCGACCGACTGACTTACGACAGACACGTTTACCGACCGACAGACCGACGACGGACTCGACGCCTACAGACCGACTGACTTACGACAGACACGACGTCTACCGACCGACTGACCGACGACGGACACGACGTCTACCGACCGACTGACTTACGACAGACACGACGTCTACCGACCGACTGACTTACGACAGACACGACGTCTACCGACCGACTGACTTACGACAGACACGACGTCTACCGACCGACTGACTTACGACAGACACGACGTCTACCGACCGACAGACTTACGACAGACACGACGCCTACCGACCGACTGACTTACGACAGACACGACGTCTACCGACCGACTGACTTACGACAGACACGACGTCTACCGACCGACTGACTTACGACAGACACGACGCCTACCGACCGACTGACTTACGACAGACACGACGTCTACCGACCGACTGACTTACGACAGACACGACGTCTACCGACCGACAGACCGACGACGGACACGACGTTTACCGACCGACAGACCGAAGACGGACTCGACGCCTACCGACCGACTGACTTACGACAGACACGACGTCTACCGACCGACTGACTTACGACAGACACGACGTCTACCGACCGACTGACTTACGACAGACACGACGTCTACCGACCGACTGACTTACGACAGACACGACGTCTACCGACCGACTGACTTACGACAGACACGACGTCTACCGACCGACTGACCGACGACGGACTCGACGCCTACCGACCGACTGACTTACGACAGACACGACGTCTACCGACCGACTGACTTACGACAGACACGACGTCTACCGACCGACTGACTTACGACAGACACGACGTCTACCGACCGACTGACTTACGACAGACACGACGTCTACCGACCGACTGACTTACGACAGACACGACGTCTACCGACCGACTGACTTACGACAGACACGACGTCTACCGACCGACTGACTTACGACAGACACGACGTCTACCGACCGACTGACTTACGACAGACACGACGTCTACCGACCGACTGACTTACGACAGACACGACGCCTACCGACCGACTGACTTACGACAGACACGACGACCGACTGACTTACGACAGACACGACGTCTACCGACCAACTGACTTACGACAGACACGACGCCTACCGACCGACTGACTTACGACAGACACGACGTCTACCGACCGACTGACTTACGACAGACACGACGTCTACCGACCGACAGAGCGACGACGGACTCGACGCCTACCGACCGACTGACTTACGACAGACACGACTTCTACCGACCGACAGACCCACGACGGACACGACGTCTACCGACCAACTGACTTACGACAGACACGACGTCTACCGACCGACTGACTTACGACAGACACGACGTCTACCGACCGACTGACTTACGACAGACACGACGTCTACCGACCGACTGACTTACGACAGACACGACGCCTACCGACCGACTGACTTACGACAGACACGACGTCTACCGACCGACTGACTTACGACAGACACGACGTCTACCGACCGACTGACTTACGACAGACACGACGTCTACCGACCGACTGACTTACGACAGACACGACGTCTACCGACCGACAGACCGACGACGGACTCGACGCCTACCGACCGACTGACTTACGACAGACACGACGTCTACCGACCGACAGACCGACGACGGACTCGACGCCTACCGACCGACTGACTTACGACAGACACGACGTCTACCGACCGACTGACTTACGACAGACACGACGTCTACCGACCGACTGACTTACGACAGACACGACGTCTACAGAACGACAGACCGACGATGGACTCGACGCCTACCGACCGACTGACTTACGACAGACACGACGTCTACCGACCGACTGACTTACGACAGACACGACGTCTACCGACCGACAGACCGACGACGGACTCGACGCCTACCGACCGACTGACTTACGACAGACACGACGTCTACCGACCGACTGACTTACGACAGACACGACGTCTACCGACCGACTGACTTACGACAGACACGACGTCTACCGACCGACTGACTTACGACAGACACGACGTCTACCGACCGACTGACTTACGACAGACACGACGTCTACCGACCGACTGACTTACGACAGACACGACGTCTACCGACCGACAGACCGACGACGGACTCGACGCCTACCGACCGACTGACTTACGACAGACACGACGTCTACCGACCGACTGACTTACGACAGACACGACGTCTACCGACCGACTGACTTACGACAGACACGACGTCTACCGACCGACAGACCGACGACGGACTCGACGCCTACCGACCGACTGACTTACGACAGACACGACGTCTACCGACCGACTGACTTACGACAGACACGACGTCTACCGACCGACTGACTTACGACAGACACGACGTCTACCGACAGACTGACTTACGACAGACACGACGTCTACCGACCGACCGACTGACTTACGACAGACACGACGTCTACCGACCGACTGACTTACGACAGACACGACGCCTACCGTCCGACTGACTTACGACAGACACGACGTCTACCGACCGACTGACTTACGACAGACACGACGTCTACCGACCGACTGACTTACGACAGACACGACGTCTACCGACCGACTGACTTACGACAGACACGACGTCTACCGACCGACTGACTTACGACAGACACGACGTCTACCGACCGACTGACTTACGACAGACACGACGTCTACCGACCGACAGACCGAAGACGGACTCGACGCCTACCGACCGACTGACTTACGACAGACACGACGTCTACCGACCGACTGACTTACGACAGACACGACGTCTACCGACCGACTGACTTACGACAGACACGACGTCGACGCCGACCGACTGACTTACGACAGACACGACGTCTACCGACCGACAGACCGACGACGGACTCGACGCCTACCGACCGACTGACTTACGACAGACACGACGTCTACCGACCGACTGACTTACGACAGACACGACGTCTACCGACCGACTGACTTACGACAGACACGACGTCTACCGACCGACTGACTTACGACAGACACGACGTCTACCGACCGACTGACTTACGACAGACACGACGTCTTCCGACCGACTGACTTACGACAGACACGACGCTACCGACCGACTGACTTACGACAGACACGACGTCTACCGACCGACTGACTTACGACAGACACGACGTCTACCGATCGACTGACTTACGACAGACACGACGTCTACCGACCGACTGACTTACGACAGACACGACGCCTACCGACCGACTGACTTACGACAGACACGACGTCTACCGACCGACTGACTTACGACAGACACGACGTACTACCGACGACCGACCGACCGACTGACTTACGACAGACACGACGTCTACCGACCGACTGACTTACGACAGACACGACGTCTACCGACCGACTGACTTACGACAGACACGACGTCTACCGACCGACAGACTTACGACAGACTCGACGCCCACCGACCGACTGACTTACGACAGACACGACTTCTACCGACCGACTGACTTACGACAGACACGACGCCTACCGACCGACTGACTTACGACAGACACGACGTCTACCGACCGACTGACTTACGACAGACACGACGTCTACCGACCGACTGACTTACGACAGACACGACGTCTACCGACCGACAGACAGACGACGGACTCGACGCCTACCGACCGACTGACTTACGACAGACACGACGTCTACCGACCGACAGACCGACGACGGACTCGACGCCTACCGACCGACAGACCGACGACGGACTCGACGCCTACCGACCGACTGACTTACGACAGACACGACGTCTACCGACCGACTGACTTACGACAGACACGACGTCTACCGACCGACTGACTTACGACAGACACGACGTCTACCGACCGACTGACTTACGACAGACACGACGTCTACCGACCGACAGACCGACGACGGACTCGACGCCTACCGACCGACTGACTTACGACAGACACGACGTCTACCGACCGACTGACTTACGACAGACACGACGTCTACCGACCGACTGACTTACGACAGACACGACGTCTACCGACCGACTGACTTACGACAGACACGACGCCTACCGACCGACTGACTTACGACAGACACGACGTCTACCGACCGACTGACTTACGACCGACACGACGCCTACCGACCGACTGACTTACGACAGACACGACGTCTACCGACCGACTGACTTACGACAGACACGACGTCTACCGACCGACTGACTTACGACAGACACGACGTCTACCGACCGACAGACCGACGACGGACTCGACGCCTACCGACCGACTGACTTACGACAGACACGACGTCTACCGACCGACTGACTTACGACAGACACGACGCCTACCGACCGACTGACTTACGACAGACACGACGTCTACCGACCGACTGACTTACGACAGACACGACGTCTACCGACAGACTGACCGACGACGGACTCGACGCCTACCGACCGACTGACTTACGACAGACACGACGTCTACCGACCGACAGACCGACGACGGACTCGACGTCTACCGACCGACTGACTGACCACAGACACGACTGTGGTCGGTGTGTCGGTGGGCGGGCGTCGTCTCTGTTGTCCGACTGACTTACGACAGACACGACGTCTACCGACCGACTGACTTACGACAGACACGACGTCTACCGACCGACAGACCGACGACGGACACGACGCCTACCGACCGACTGACTTACGACAGACACGACGTCTACCGACCGACTGACTTACGACAGACACGACGTCTACCGACCGACTGACTTACGACAGACACGACGACTACCGACCGACTGACTTACGACAGACACGACGTCTACCGACCGACTGACTTACGACAGACACGACGCCTACCGACCGACTGACTTACGACAGACACGACGTCTACCGACCGACTGACTTACGACAGACACGACGTCTACCGACCGACTGACTTACGACAGACACGACGTCTACCGACTGACGGACCGACGACGGACTCGACGTCTACCGACCGACTGACTGACTTACCACAGACACCTACCGACCGACTGACTTACCACAGACACGACGTCTACCGACCGACTGACTTACGACAGACACGACGCCTACCGACCGACTGACTTACGACAGACACGACGTCTACCGACCGACTGACTTACGACAGACACGACGTCTACCGACCGACTGACTTACGACAGACACGACGTCTACCGACCGACAGACCGACGACGGACACGACGTCTACCGACCGACTGACTTACGACAGACACGACGTCTACCGACCGACTGACTTACGACAGACACGACGCCTACCGACCGACTGACTTACGACAGACACGACGTCTACCGACCGACTGACTTACGACAGACACGACGTCTACCGACCGACTGACTTACGGCAGACACGACGTCTACCGACCGACTGACTTACGACAGACACGACGTCTACCGACCGACTGACTTACGACAGACACGACGTCTACCGACCGACTGACTTACGACAGACACGACGTCTACCGACCGACAGACCGACGACGGACACGACGCCTACCGACCGACTGACTTACGACAGACACGACGTCTACCGACCGACTGACTTACGACAGACACGACGTCTACCGACCGACTGACTTACGACAGACACGACGTCTACCGACCGACTGACTTACGACAGACACGACGTCTACCGACCGACTGACTTACGACAGACACGACGTCTACCGACCGACAGACCGACGACGGACTCGACGCCTACCGACCGACTGACTTACGACAGACACGACGTCTACCGACCGACTGACTTACGACAGACACGACGTCTACCGACCGACTGACTTACGACAGACACGACGCCTACCGACCGACTTACTTACGACAGACACGACGTCTACCGACCGACTGACTTACGACAGACACGACGTCTACCGACTGACCGACAGACACGACGTCTACCGACCGACTGACTTACGACAGACACGACGTCTACCGACCGACTGACTTACGACAGACACGACGTCTACCGACCGACTGACTTACGACAGACACGACGTCTACCGACCGACTGACTTACGACGACACGACTACCGACCGACTGACTTACGACAGACGACGTCTACCGACCGACTGACTTACGACAGACACGACGTCTACCGACCGACTGACTTACGACAGACACGACGTCTACCGACCGACTGACTTACGACAGACACGACGTCTACCGACCGACTGACTTACGACAGACACGACGTCTACCGACCGACTGACTTACGACAGACACGACGTCTACCGACCGACTGACCGACAGACACGACGTGACTTACGACAGACACGACGTCTACCGACCGACTGACTTACGACAGACACGACGTCTACCGACCGACAGACCGACGACGGACTCGACGCCTACCGACCGACTGACTTACGACAGACACGACGTCTACCGACCGACTGACTTACGACAGACACGACGTCTACCGACCGACTGACTGACCACAGACACGACTGTGGTCGGTGTGTCGGTGGGCGGGCGTCGTCTCTGTTGTCCGACTGACTTACGACAGACACGACGTCTACCGACCAACTGACTTACGACAGACACGACGCCTACCGACCGACTGACTTACGACAGACACGACGTCTACCGACCGACAGACCGACGACGGACTCGACGCCTACCGACCGACTGACTTACGACAGACACGACGTCTACCGACCGACTGACTTACGACAGACACGACGTCTACCGACCGACTGACTTACGACAGACACGACGACTACCGACCGACAGACCGACGACGGACACGACGCCTACCGACCGACTGACTTACGACAGACACGACGTCTACCGACCGACTGACTTACGACAGACACGACGTCTACCGACCGACAGACCGACGACGGACTCGACACCTACCGACCGACTGACTTACGACAGACACGACGTCTACCGACCGACAGACCGACGACGGACTCGACGCCTACCGACCGACTGACTTACGACAGACACGACGTCTACCGACCGACTGACTTACGACAGACACGACGTCTACCGACCGACTGACTTACGACAGACACGACGTCTACCGACCGACTGACTTACGACAGACACGACGTCTACCGACCGACTGACTTAGGACAGACACGACGTCTACCGACCGACTGACTTACGACAGACACGACGTCTACCGACCTTACGACAGACACGACGTCTACGACTGACTTACGACAGACACGACGTCTACCGACCAACTGACCTACGACAGACACGACGTCTACCGACCGACTGACTTACGACAGACACGACGTCTACCGACCGACTGACTTAGGACAGACACGACGTCTACCGACCGACTGACTTCCGACAGACACGACGTCTACCGACCGACTGACTTACGACAGACACGACGTACTACCGACCGACGACGACTTACGACAGACTGACTTACGACAGACACGACGTCTACCGACCGACTGACTTACGACAGACACGACGTCTACCGACCGACTGACTTACGACAGACACGACGTCTACCGACCGACTGACTTACGACAGACACGACGTCTACCGACCGACTGACTTACGACAGACACGACGTCTACCGACCGACTGACTTACGACAGACACGACGTCTACCGACCGACTGACTTACGACAGACACGACGTCTACCGACCGACTGACTTACGACAGACACGACGTCTACCGACCGACAGACCGACGACGACACGACGTCTACCGACCGACTGACTTACGACAGACACGACGTCTACCGACCGACAGACTTACGACAGACACGACGTCTACCGACCGACTGACTTACGACAGACACGACGTCTACCGACCGACTGACTTACGACGGACTCGACGCCTACCGACCGACTGACTTACGACAGACACGACGTCTACCGACCAACTGACTAACGACAGACACGACGTCTACCGACCAACTGACTTACGACAGACACGACGCCTACCGACCGACTGACTTACGACAGACACGACGTCTACCGACCGACTGACTTACGACAGACACGACGTCTACCGACCGACTGACTTACGACAGACACGACGTCTACCGACCAACTGACTTACGACAGACACGACGTCTACCGACCGACAGACCGACGACGGACTCGACGTCTACCGACCGACTGACTTACGACAGACACGACGTCTACCGACCGACTGACTTACGACAGACACGACGTCGACAGACACGACGTCTACCCGACTGACTTACGACAGACACGACGTCTACCGACCGACTGACTTACGACAGACACGACGTCTACCGACCGACTGACTTACGACAGACACGACGCCTACCGACCGACTGACTTACGACAGACACGACGTCTACCGACCGACTGACTTACGACAGACACGACGTCTACCGACCGACACGACCGACGACGGACTCGACGCCTACCGACCGACTCACTTACGACAGACACGACGTCTACCGACCGACTGACTTACGACAGACACGACGTCTACCGACCGACTGACTTACGGCAGACACGACGTCTACCGACCGACTGACTTACGACAGACACGACGTCTACCGACCGACTGACTTACGACAGACACGACGTCTACCGACCGACTGACTTACGACAGACACGACGTCTACCGACCGACTGACTTACGACAGACACGCCTTCTAACTAGCGCCGACTGACTTACGACAGACACGACGTCTACCGACCGACTGACTTACGACAGACACGACGCCTACCGACCGACTGACTTACGACAGACACGACGTCTACCGACCGACTGACTTACGACAGACACGACGTCTACCGACCGACAGACCGACGACGGACTCGACGCCTACCGACCGACTGACTTACGACAGACACGACGTCTACCGACCGACTGACTTACGACAGACACGACGTCTACCGACCGACTGACTTACGACAGACACGACGTCTACCGACCGACTGACTTAGGACAGACACGACGTCTACCGACCGACTGACTTACGACAGACACGACGTCTACCGACCGACTGACTTACGACAGACACGACGTCTACCGACCGACTGACTTACGACAGACACGACGTCTACCGACCGACAGACCGACGACAGACACGACGCCTACCGACCGACTGACTTACGACAGACACGACGTCTACCGACCGACTGACTTACGACAGACACGACGTCTACCGACCGACTGACCGACGACGGACTCGACGCCTACCGACCGACTGACTTACGACAGACACGACGTCTACCGACCGACTGACTTACCAGACACGACGTTTACCGACCGACAGACCGAAGACGGACTCGACGCCTACCGACCGACTGACTTACGACAGACAAAAACAAAATGAGATATATCTTTATATTACTTTTAGATTGTTTACATGAATAAGTTGTGAAGACATTACGTTTTTTGCAGATTAAGACAAGTACCGATTAAACGGATGTGAATTTAATCGTTTCTACCGACCGACATGACTTACGACAGACACGACGTGTACCGACACGACAGACCGATATTTGACGGACAATCATTGAACCAAGGAGGATTTTGTATACACATGTGACTCTATGGATTATATCTAGGCTAAAATTTTCAACATCAGTTTCGTGCAGGTTTTAATAGTAACACCGAAGAACATTTATATTCTTGATGTTACCTTTTTATATTCCAAAAGGCATCATTTCATAATTCCTTTCATAAAACAATTAAAATTATCTGTAAATTTTACCTGTTCATTATTCGAAAAGAATGTATGTAGATCCCATAAAAATCATAGCAGCCATAAGGCATTTGTATATTTTGTTTATTAAATTTGTTAAATTCAAATTATTGTTGTTTTTTTTATTGTTTCTATTGTCATTGATTCTTTCAATCTCTGCCTATTTTGCTTCCCTTCTACATTTGCTTCTGTGTTGTACGTTACTGTTTGAAAAATTATTTAAAAAATACATTCATGGCTGTATAAGAAAATAACAGTTCCATGATTGTTCTAATCCAGCTAGGTGTATAAGTAGACAATGTAACAATGCCATGATTGTCTACTTATACAGCTAGCTGGATTAGAACAATGTAACAATGCCATGATTGTTCTAATCCAGCTAGCTGTATAAGTAGACAATGTAACAATGCCATGATTGTTCTAATCCAGCTAGCTGTATAGGTAGATAATGTAACAATGCCATGATTGTTCTAATCCAGCTAGCTGTATAAGTAGATTAGATGATGATTCTGTGATTGTTCCAGTCCAGCTAGCTGCATAGGTAGATATGTAACAATGCCATGATTGTTCTTATCCAGCTAGCTGTATAAGTATTCAAAGAATCTTTGTAGGTAGACATCACATATAGTACATATATACTACATTGTACAGTTGCTGCTGATGTATTTACAGCTAGATGTCTAGTAACTCATTATTGCATATAAATTTCTTGCTTTTAGTGTGGGATAATGTTATGTTGATATTAAGGAATTATTCTATTCAGATTTAAATTAATAAGGTTAAAGTTAAACAAGTATATTTGAATTTTAATTGAAAAAGAAATAGATTTATCTCCCCTTACAGAAATACTGGGGAAACTAACCAAATATAACTAAATGCATACTAGTAAAATAAAATATGAATATTTGTTTGATAGTGAAGTATTTTGTTGTTCAAAGAAACAAATTAGAAGCAGAAGGTTAGTTCTTAAATAGTATTAACACAGACATTAAACCCTGTCAATCAATAAATCATTTTTAAGCATATTTAAAAAAAATGAATCAAAACTTATTTCAAGAAATGCTGGTAATAAAACCAGACAGTAGTAATAAATTAATTTAAAAACAAAAGTAGACAATACCATTTGCAACTTCAGTGAAATTCAACATTTTTAAAGTTCAACTCGCTGTAAATTTTTCTAAGCTTTAGAGGCAATACGAACAATATCAACAGCTAAAAGCCCCTGTTTGAGACACGCCTGTCAGCACAGAACATGATAATGAATCAAACATTTACTTCATAGCACAAAAGCAAACTTCAAACTGAAAAACAAACCTAGATTGTATTGTTCTGCTGAAAATGAATGTGCCTTTCACCAATTTGGTTTAGATTACTCTATTTGAAGACATGCAATGATGTCAACTTTCCCAACTGCGATCTCAGATGCACACAGAATTGACGGACATGTAGACCTTCGTTCAAGTATTGTCTGCTATAAGTATGGAATGCTGGAATCTGATCAGTAGATGTCATGGAAAATGTCAAAAAGTGATCAGAAGTGTGAATCCCATCATCAGGACAGGACATTAGGATTGTTCTAAAAGCTAAAAAATAGCCTTTCATTATTTGATTTTGATCACCAAAACTTTATCGAGTATACAATAAAGAATTTGATGATCTTATCAAAGGATAAACTGAATTTGTGAAGTTGAAGTCTGAAGATGATCTTGATGTTTGTTTGCTTGGATTTTTTTATTTTTACCTTTTTACCTAGACCGAGGACCACCTGTGTAAATAGATCACCTCTATTGAGAGACCACCTGTGTGAACAGACCACTTATTAGTCCACTTCATGTTAAGTTTTAGCACTACACTGTCATAGTACTGATTCATAGTCCAAGAAAAACTTGTAATTAAAGTAACACTAAAACACATCATATTTCCATACCTACAAGACAATTGTACACTTCACAGAATTTTGTTTCTTTGTAATGTTAACTGGACTTTGGATATGCTGGGGATTTTTTGGTTAGTCCTGAACCATATTTTAATAAAATTTTACATAAAATTAGGAATTATATGCTCCCCATCCACAGAGCTCTAAGTAGGGGACTAAAATTTATCAACTTGATTCAAATTTCAGGGATGGAAAGATAAAAGATGATTTACTAAAATGTGAATTTTTTGCCCTTAGGGTTTCACATTTCCCCTTGGAAAGGAATTTACTACAATTTATACAGGAATATTATCTTTATCTTCTTCTGCCTTTCTCTGTATTTCTGTTCATGTTATAGCATCTCTGTATTATCTATAAATTCCAGCTATGTCATTGACTTTTTACATTTACAAACAAGAAAATTGGTCCCATCATTGAATATCATGACATTATTGCCAATCATGGTGTTCAGGGTCTCCAACCCACAGTATGACAATGGGAGAATGGAAATCATTTTCAAAATTGTCCTCTTTGTAATAAAATCAACATGACGCTGTAATTGAACTATTAACTGAGGTAGATGATTAATGACCCTGGTGTCTTATTTTATAACAGACAGATTTGACAAGTCACCATCAAAATATTACATAACTAATTCAGATACATTTATCTTACAAATATCTTTTACTTTAAAGATTTTCCAGTCAAATTAAAAAAGGATTTTTTTTAAATAGGATATACAAATCTAGAAGAAATCAAATTAAACCTGTGCATTTTCCCCTCTGACCTTCAGCAAACTCATACATGAAACTACTTCTCATTGTGCTTCTTAAGCTAACAGTTATTGTATAAACATTTTCCTATATTTTCTATTGATGCACTTAAATTGTTGCCAAAATTTGAAATATTAGGCGTTTAAAATTTGCACAAAACTTAAAAATTTGTTTATGTCTTTGTTTCATTAATTATTTTTTAATACACAATGTCACTTCAAAGTTGTGAAAAGAAAACTGTAATGGCTAGTTATGAGTTATCTCCCCTCTGTCAATATTGATGTTGTCAGAAACTACAAAAGGATATCAGCTTGAAGCTATGTATTTTTAGAAGCAATAAAAAATGCAACATTATACACAACTTCTAAATTTTTAGATAGCTTCATGTTTTCTTATCATTTTTCCAAACATGTAAAATTCTTAGATATTCCCCTGTTGACATCAAATCAAAAGAATGATTTCATTTGGATATTATTATTATTAAGTTATTATTATTCCTTTTATGTCCTCCAAGATTACATAAAAAGAATAAATACAATTAAAACACAATCAACATTAAAGAAGAGTTGTATAAATGTACAAAGCAAATCATAATAGTGTAATTGAGAAGTTTTAAATATTTGATACAGAAATCTTAAATTACAAAGTCTGAAATATTCCAAATCTTCTTTCAACATTTCACAGCTAAAAGTACCCGCCAAGAAAGTATTTGCTAAGTCAAAGTCTTACAAATTATTCAACCATGTCATGAAATTTATGCCAAACTTATTAAATAAGTGACACCTTAATTCATCTCAAATATCAATATTTCCAGAGCAGTGACAAATAATATATGTAATAGAATCATAGCACAACATACCACAGTAGTGACACAATTCCTCATGGTTCAAAATGCAAGAGCTTACACATATTTTTAAAATACACTGTATATAAATATTAAGAATACTTTACTGCTAATTTCCGTGAGTGATGTGTTTTAAGCTTAAGATGGATAAACTCTTAAAAAATTGTTGTAATAGAGAATGATATTACGTATGAATAAAGTAGAACCTGGATTAAGGGTCAATTATGCATATCAAGTGAGTTACAACTACACATTTTCAAAGGAGATTATTCTTATACAATAAAAATGGTGGATGAAAAAACCTAGTGCTTGCTGCTAAAGCAGTATCAATTTGAAAATTGAGGGAAAACTTTTTAATATCTACGATGTCAAATCCTAAAATCAACAAGCAACATTTGTTATGGTATTAGATACACTTGTCTTGTCGAAAATGTTCTCCCACTTAATAAATACATGCTAAAACTAAGGGTTTTCTGAAAATTTAGTTATTTTGCCAATGCTTGTTAAAAAATATCAAACATTATGATTTGAATTTGATTATCTGGAGTGAATCAGTTCATGTATTTGGATTTTTAATAATAAATTCAAACTTTATTGATAGTCTGTTTTGAATAAAGTAAACTTTTCTGGTAGTCTGTTCTGAATAAAGTAAAACTTTAGGAGCAACGTATTACGTGTAAAGTGGGTGAGAAATTCTATGAGAGGTTACAGCGGATGCGAGGCATTATAAGGATCATATCATAACGGGCTTGAAGTATTAATATCGAAAGTCAAATTTTATGTTTGGTCGATAATGCTAGTGAGAAGTGGAGATTATTGAAATAAATCTATTACATAGCCAATGGGACATTTTACGGGAAGTCTTGTATAAGAGGAAGTGTAATCTTTGTAAGGTGTAGAAAATATTGAGAAGAAACTGTCAAGATGGGGCAAATAGTACAAGTAGTTAATGAGTGTATGGTATTAGGTCTCAACTTTACTTATCACTTATGGTATTAATAAAGTTTGCTAATGTGTATTTAGTTATATGAAAATTAGAACATAGTGTACTATAGACCATGTCAGTGTGTAAAACTCACAAATTCACGAAGTCCATGTATGTATTATTGTGAGCCATGGCACTTTTGAAATTAATTAAGATCTGGCACGGGAAAGTGATTCTGTAAGTCGTCTTCGCAATAATGTTTTCTCTCATTTCTGGGAGAGGGGTTCCGATATACACACCATATAATAGTGAGAGAATTCTCGGACTCCTCATAATGTTTTATGCTTTATAAATGGCTACTTCAAATACTTTTCGTGTTATAAAATGAGTGTTGACAATGTTAAACATCTGATGAATGATATCTGATAGTTAAATGTGACTACTGCCAACTAGAAAATGGTCTCCCCACAGCGAAGTAAAACTTGAGAGAGAGAGAGAGAGAGAGAGAGAGAGAGAGAGAGAGAGAGAGAGAGAGAGAGAGAGAGAGAGTCACATTCAATCAAATCCCTATTTTACTTTTTTTCCAATTAAGATATATCATCAACTTCACATGGGTTGATAATTCATTAAATGTATTGAGAGAAGGAGATTCTGATGTTTTATTGAGGAAACAAAGTAACTAATCGCTAGTTTTTTTTCTGTAAGTGTACGTTAAATGTTGTACGACAGATAACCTGTTTTATACTGTAATATGACGTCTGCAGTATTTGTTTCACATTGTCTATGATTAATGTATAATACAAAAGCTCATCTCAGAATCAAACAATGATTACTAGTTAGTCATATATCATTTAATGAAAAACACAAGTTCATTGTAACATTTTACTACGTTGCGATGATAAAACCTTGAAAAAAAGTGAAAATGTAATAATTAAGTCCGCTTTTCGCGATATTCCAATCACCAGCAAATGTAAAATCGAATTCATCTAGTCCGTGTGGATTACTTACATAATAAGTAGATCCTGATCAAGCGTAAATCGAAAATATCTAGAAAATCCAATTTGAATATTTAAATAACTCATTTAAATATGTTGTCAAATTTGGACATAGTGACGTTTAAAAGCACCCTTTTTTTAAAAGCAAAGACAAGCCCACCATCCTCCCTTTGGTGCATTTATTATATTGGTGTCATGACGTCGTCTGTGTGGTTTTAGAGTCATTTTCATACATGGTGCTGTTTCACTTAAAATTCAATGCAACGAATAAGATCAAACTGTTAGGAGGTATTCATGTTTAAAATAACCAACTACGTAGCAATAATTTCGCGAAAATACTGAAATATGGTGAGATTTTGAAGCTATTATTCTCTGGTGTTGCGGATCTCTTTCACGTACGTTCTATATACGTTACCTATCCCGTGATACCTAACGATAGCATGTAAAAACAATGAGCGTTTATGTCATTTAATGTAAATCTGGTTTAAGTTAAACGTTGAACTGTAGACTTTCGAGCTATTCTTACGTCATACACGTGATGACGTAACAAATGAAACGATGGAAACACATATCTAGGTTTTGTTGCCACACCACAGTTAATGTTTTAATTGTTATTACATTGGTTACAGGATTGCTTTGTAATAAAACAATTCTTGTATCAATAAAAAAAAATTGCTCCGAAAAGCATCTCTGCATCCAGAATTCGATTTTCCGGACTAGTGATAAAGAGAACATTGCGGAAATCCAGTTCCTTGTAGTTCCGTCCGGATTGAGAGCTCTCTCTGATGGGGTTAAGATATTCGCGTGTCCGCTGTATTTTTTTTATTACGTGTCTTGGACGAAAACATAACATTGCTCATTTTACAACTACAACTTCAATCAAGTTTCCCCTGTCGTCTGATAGCAATGAGGGACGGGGCACATGATTGGTGAAAAGGTTTACCATATCTGATCTAGAAGTTTATTGAATTGTTTCAAATTGAAGCGACTACAGTTTCCTTTACTTTGTTTAAATTTTTTTCCTAATTTTTAAAACTGATTTATTTTGAAGCTCAATTTCAGAAAATTAAAGACAATACCAATATATCTATATATTTGCTTAATGCATAACTGTTTGCTGCAAGACACCGTGGAATAAATAAAATAGAATATATTTACTTACATTTTTTTTTTCAACTTAAACAAGATTTTACATTAAATGACATAAACGCCCCAGTTTTTGTTTCCTTCTTACTCAGCAAATAAATAATAAAAAGCAACGAGGATGTAACTTTATTGTCTATTTATTTATCTACTTATTTAGTGAAGGCTCCAAACTAACAACCGACACAGTCTGACTATTGACAGCTTAATTATAGCTAGCACATTATTATACGTCAAACTTTCAGCGACAGAAATTAGTTACATCTTTTGATAATTTTTCATAAAATACGACAGTATATATGTATTTAAGTTTCAGTTGTTAAGCCTTGCTATATCATTAAACTGTAGATACTTATATGTTATTTAAGTGTACGACAAATAGTAATTTTTGATCTCTTCTGAACGTTTCAAATTGATTTTTTTGATATCTTATTTGTTCTCAAAATTTAAGATAAAATAAAAAAAACCTTGTTTGCTATCTATGAAAAACGCAAATAGGCTACACGACTCCCAATTAACAGTGCTTCACATGAGTAAAATATAGAAAGTCTTTACTGCTATTAATCAAAACAATATTAATCAAACGCTGACAATCTTAACTCGAGTATGTCAATAAATTTTCCCGTATTTTCTGTTCAGAGTTCTTTGTTCATCGTCACTACGCTTGCGCACTTGCTATTCACGTGTGTCAAACAACCAATCAAATCATTTCGGTCATTGTCGCCGCCAAGCTCGTTTTGCAGGAAGAATACATATCTTCGGCAACATTGAGTTTGCAAATTTTCCGTTATTTTTCATCTCATGTATTTGAAATGAGAAATGGAGACACATCAGAATTACGGAGATGAAGGGTAACTCAGACAAGATCTTCTCTTGGTCGAAGGAATTTCCTTTTTGTTCAGGGACTCGATCGGAACTTTCGATGGACGCCATTTTGTCATTGGGATTTTAAAGATTCCGATACTCTCAAGACATAATCCAGCAGTTTTGATTCACTAAGGAGATTGAGGAATAACAGAGCTTGAGACTAGTATCTATTTTATCGGGTGAATGGTGCCGATCCACTGGATATGGCCAATTCGAACACCACACTTGCAAGTTTATGGATGGACGATGGTAAATTGTCGCCCTTGTTTACATGTTTTCTTGTAAATCAATGAATAATCGTTTTGAAATTTGATCACGTTTTTAAGAGTTCGGGATATGCATTTTGTGCATTCATGTATGTTTTCACAAAAGAAATATGTTTTCTGATAATTTTACCGAATCTGTTGCCCCAACATGCATGTTCGGACCCCATGACGAAAATGTAAACAATAGGTTGATTTTTCCGCGAATGTACAGGCCTACTCCCATGCTCGATTCGGCACTCTTATCTGTGAATGATTATCACACTGTCTGATGTTGCATTATTCAAATTCGCAGCGGCTAATATAAATCAAATAACGATTTAACCAGTCGAACGAATCGCTATGATCATTTTTGAAGAATTTCATGTATTGCAAAATATCATTGGGGACATAGCATTGATTTCCTCAGGCCCTTCACACCTTAGAGTGCTGGTGTAGACCTATAGTTCATTCTACTATGAACAGGTTGAAAACTCACTCAGAATATTGAGACTGCCAAATAACTTGAGTACACCCATCTTAAAAAAAACTGGGTCTAATTGGAATTGGAATTAAGTTTATTTGCCTTTTGCACCACGTTTACTGTAAACAGGATTTATTATTCAGTTTTAGTTTTATGCCTCTCGAATTCATTGCTTTTTTTTTCATCCTTTGCATGAATGTTGAACACGCAAATGATAAACACATTGTAGATCTGAATACATCAGATTCACACACCATTTCCTTAGTTTCAGGAAATTGGAAATTGCCTTTCCATATCTTGGCTTAAGTTTAACAAGATTTCAAACCAACTGAACATTTTTTAGTAGCCCTAGAAATATTAGTGTTGAAAGGGCAGTAATTCTTATGCATGCCTATGACTCGATATGCTTGTCTAAAGTTTACAGGTGTTTGGTTTCAGCTCAAGGAAGTCCTGTGAAAATCTTGCAAGGTACACCTACAAAGTCATCAAATGGATCCGAATTTAGGGATGATATTGTGAAGTTTTACAAAGACTCTGGACTTGAACCTGTAGCAAAAGAGGTAGGTTGATATTTGTGTATCTAATTAAATTGTTGGTCATTATCTGCTGATCATCAGGTTGTGACAGCTCAGTCGGATAAGAGTGTTGGTCTAAGTGAACTCAGGTGAAGTTGAGAGGTGCATGGTTCAACATTCCCGACTTGTTGAGGTTTTGTGTTTCTGGGGAAGCAGTAGAGGAACAGACTGGTCTGTACCATGTGCTTGTATCCTTGGGCATACCACTTTACCCTAAATTGCTTTAGATGGTATGAGACAGGCCACTTGTATGTTGTTCATTTAGGTTGTCACCAACTACTACAAGGAGATTCCATCTTAAAATAACCCTGAATATTCATGGCGTGATTAATCCAGCAAACATATAGCTGATCATGAATACATTCACAAGATGAAAAATACAATATCAGTTAGTAATCAGTTTCAATTTGAAACTTACATCAGATTTTTTTCAGTTATTAAAGCATAACTCTTCAGTGTTTTGAGATAGATAGCAGTACATTTTGATCATATTGTCAAAAGTCGAGTTTCACTTGCAGTGGATATTGGATACAGTAATATGGATGTTTGTGACAGTATCAAAAATCTGATTCCAAAAGTCTTGTTTACCCTCGTCGAGATTCCTGACACCAATAATGTTAAATATCAGGTGACCTTTTGAGGTCTTGCTATTGTTCCTGTCGTTTTCATGATGTGTCAGAGTCATTGATTCTGATCTTGTGAATAATCATATGGGCAAGATTTGCAAAATGTGCAGACAGTAAATTTTGGTTTTACTAAAGCAAATATTTTTCATTGCCAATCAGACGCAGTGTTTGATTAAATCTCTACAAACTGAAATTAGCTTGTTGCTTGTTGACCATGATTTTGTGATCTCATTTATATACACATGACAGTGATAGGAACTGACATGGCTGTACTCCTGAAGAACAAGTTTGCGTTCCTGCATTTGAAAGGGATGTTGCTCTGATGACCAATGCATGAAAACCTAATGTACTACAGCTTGTCAAGTCAGAAATTGCAACCTACTTCTGCTGATAAAGACAGTCAGTAATTTTAAGTGTACAGCCATTTGAGCAAGGATTTTGTGGTTTTTGGCTTAGTCATTGTAGCCCTGGTAAAATACTAGCCGCAATATACCACTTGGCTAGAGAGAACTTCTTTTTAGCTTGATTGGTTGAGCCTCGTAAGACTAGTAAGCCAGTTTTCCCAGGTTTGATTCCTAGCAGAGGCATTGAAGTAAATAATGACCTCCGTACATTGGCGCCCACGTAGGGACCCGGGAATGGTACTTAGCCATGCCCCACTAGCATTGCTGTAACCCCTGGAAACTCGAGGACCAGTTGTTTCCTGGAGGGAGAGAATGTAACCCTGGTATAATACTAGCCGCAATATACCACTCTGCTAGAGAGAACTTCTCTTTAGCTCGATTGGTTGAGTGTCAGACTACTAAGCCAGGGATCCCAGGTTCGATTCCTAGCAGAGGCATTGAAGTAAATAATGACCTCTGTTACATCAATATGCTGACATGAAATGTTGAGAAGGGCTGCATAATTTAAAACTCTCTCTTAATGAAAGATGTTTTAAGAAAGTAAAAGGTTTTCATCAAAATGTCTTTTAAATTTCCTTGTTCTGAAACATCTTGATACTGTATTACCAGTTCCAAGGGCAAGGTTATAAGTAGTTGGCTAAGGTTATAGGTGGATATGATAAAGTTTAACATCCTTTCTGACGGTCCATTAATCTCGCACATTTTCTGGTCTGTTCATGAGTCATATTTATGGACAGAGTTTTGATATCAAGGATACCCTTCACTGGAAATCAGAGAATTCTCTTTCACTTTCTTTTTATTACTCTAGGAGCTACATTTATAGATGAATTTTCTGCAGATTTGACACATATTCAAGGCATTTGTTAACCTGTGATATGGGGTAAAATAGTTCAATATGCAGCAAAGTCATATTTGATGCATAAATTTCTGATGCCTTATGTCAGGTTGATGCTTCAAATTTGACTGGTGACACGAGGTGTGTTAGTCCTTAAATGTCCAATTTTATCAATCAGTAACAGATTTGCTAATGGGTTGATCAATTTGTTAGTTGACATTTATAGCCTGTCCCCAGCATCAATTAAAGGGATAATTCAATTGTGATATTGACTATATAGCTAGCTGCTGTCAGGTGTGTGGCACAGGCGTTAATTAGTATACAGTATGAGTAATGGCAGTCTACCTATATCTGCATTATTAAAACAATGAAATTCTAATCATTGAAATATAAGCTGTGTTAGAAGGTTATATCAGCTAATTATGTTCACACAAGTGTGTAATTTCTTGCATTTAATCTTGATGAAACAAATGGATAACAAATGACATGTGTTATGTAGCAGCCATTGAATTTTGGTAACCTGAATAACCTTTCCTGATCCATGCAACAGCTGAAGGTGAAACAAATTTTGAAAGTGTTCTTCTCAATAACCAAAAGGCCATGGTTGATATTTTGCTGGAAGGTTCCTTGGGAGAAGCCCAGCTACATTTGCAAAAGTAAATGACCTTTACCCAAATTCAAGACATGTCAATTGTCAAATAGCTGGTTAAAACCTTCATATGACAATTTCTAATGAACCTAAAGATGTAGAATCATAATCTTAGGCAGTTAACTCCTGGGATGAAGCTAGACAGTGTTTAATTAAAAGAAATTACCTTGACCCGTATTAAAGGTCATGGAGATATAAATTTTCTCATTAATAAAGAATACTTTTAATTCTGTTGTTTTGAGTAATTGGCTTATTGGGTTAATTTATTGAAATTTGAGTACATGTATGATTAAATCAAGATCAATTTGATGATAGAAGATAACTTCTGCATGTCATTTAATTGATAATATCTTGATCAGATTAAAATGCAAAAAATGGTTTTACTAAACATTTAATTGGCTTTCATTTATTTTCAAACTGATGCATATTAACGGAACTAATATTCACTATAAAATTTTAAAAATTTTTCATGAATAATTTTATTCGGCTTTGGATGTATAGCATAGCAGAGAGCTGCATACCTGCCAATTTTCCTGGTTCAGTCAGGAGTTTACTGATTTTCCCTCCCCAGCCCCGCCTTCCACTCATTTGGATCAGAATTAGGGAAATCTCTCGATTTCAGAGATGCTGTTAGGTAGTTCTTAAGTACCCATGCCATATTTGTCAAATAGGTGAGGATGACTTCCTGGCCACATAATCAAGGCCTAGCTAGATGTGTTAACACTACCCAGTTATCTAATTAGTGTCACATAAGTTAATCCTTGCTGACTGCTAGACATTGGAGCACATGGCCGATTGTACACAATCCATTGTTCCCAACCTAATTAATGATGACCATTGGTCAGGACTCCAGAACAGGCCCTGACAAACAGTCATTTCAGATAGGTCATTATACTGGTAATTGATCAGTTATACTACCTTTTTGACCAAATAACAAACTCAGTTTGAAACTAATTTGAAAACCAATCTTTATGATATAACAATGTGCAGGCATTCCTCAACCAGTGCCAAATATTCAACCTCATTAGTCCTTAAAATGTATCTTAGTTGGCAGTCTGGGTAAAAATTCAAATTAAAGAAAAAAAATCACTCATTGAAAAGTTGACCTAAATTACAGACATGTTGGGTTCTCCCCCCCAAAAAAAGATGTTATTGGTTAAACAGGAAGTAGTTATGCATTTGCAAATTCGGACTGGATCTGGACTAAATTTTCAGATTTGTATCTGTCTAGAATTATTTCATAAATATATATTTCACAGTGAAATTGTTAGTTCTAGATTAATGCATTTTAAATTTCATGAAAAAAAATGTTTCAATTATCTTTATTTGCCAATTTCTCTAAAATTTCAGTAAAATGACAGTTTAAAATTTCATGACATAATCAATATTAGTTTTTTCTTATTTCAATTAAATTAAATTCAGAAGCATCATATTGGAAATACATTACCAAACACTTAATAATAAATCTTAATATCTATTACATTGTGTGAGTGTAATGAATACTGAGAATTTAGATCAATCTTATTTGATACAGAATTCACATTTAATCAATTTCAGCTTGATCCTGAGTACTGAGAGAGAGAAAAAAATCATCAGTATAGTAAGACATGCACATTATTAACTTAAACTTATCCAAAGTTATTGATTAAATATACATTAAGTTTTCTTTTGTGACAAATGTCGCATTCATGGTATCACTATTCGTGGCAAGTCAAAAATGTTGTTCATACACTATTCTCTTCCATGAGAATTCCGAAAAGTTGGCAGGTTTGGAGCTGGTTACACAGAAATTTCTCTCCTTAAAATGATAATTTGCCAGCGATGTCAATTAGATTCAAATTTATGTTGTTGATATTTACGTTTTTCCTGATTGTGCTAATTTTAAAGACAGAACTCAGGTATTCATAAAACTTGTAGAAACGCCTCCACCAGGGATGTGGTGAATTAAACAACATGCCCTCAATGTCACCGTAAATCTTGGTTTCATTTCAAAGCAAAGCAAGTTATTTGCTTCACTAACCTTATCAGACTTTATGGTTTGCTCTATTTAAACCATTCCAGCTTGTCTTTTCTTTTTCTGCTTTGACTTGGCAAATTCAGTTGTGCTGCCATTAACAGTAAATACTGATTACAGCTTTGCAATGCACAGTATAGCCCAATGGGTGGGCGCTTGGCTGTGCCAGGTAGTACTTGGCAATAGCAGGCGGTCCCAGGCTGTAATAACTGGTAATTCTAATTTGACAGATTTCTCTGGGAGTGAATTGATCAATCTAAATGAAAATTTTGTATATCAGAATAAATCTCAGCAGAAGTGTAAATACCACATTGGTGTGAATTTTACCTATTTCCAGAACCAGGCTGTTGTGACCAGAACAGGAGACTTCAGAATGATTTCTTTGTATGATTATTAAAAACACATCCTTCACAAAAAAACTGGTGCTGAAACAGTGGTACAAAAATGACTGTTAACAAATGTTTGTAGCCATTATACACTTTTCAGTTTCTTGTTATACTACCAAAAAATTTTGGGGTGAGTATATAGTTGCCACTTTGTTTGTCCCTCGGTCTTTGAATACAAGGATTATGAAATTTTGCAAAAAATTGCAATGGTGGATACATTTGTCATACTTAAACCATGTGCAGGTTACCAAATTCAGGGACTACAATCGCTTAATTACAGAGTTATTTCCCTTTGTTAACATAACCTGTCTGGAACATAATTTGGCTTGCATGTAAGGAAGAATAATGAAACAGAAACAATTTATCATTTTGAGAAAACATAACCACATGACAGAAATGGAATAAATAAATTGATAAAGGTCAGTAATTATTCATAACTTAACATGTCACCACAAAAATGTTTGGCAATTTGATGTTGAAGTGCAAAGCTCAACCAGCTATTTTGTTGATGTTTTGCTGCAGGTTTTATACTAATTTTATCACTGTTGGTTCCTTATCATGATAGAAGATAAACAAAAAGTAAAGAAGATAAACAAAAAGTACATGATAATGTCAGAACTGAAAAGTGTTTGTGGAATTACTTTTAATATTGAAGTTGACTCATGGAAACACAAATTATATCAACAAGAATGTGAAAATATGAAAATTCAGATGTAATCTCAAAGCACATGTAGAAATGTCATTCAGGCGATTAGATTGTCAGGTTTCCCTCCCTCTCCTCAGTACAGTGAACTAGATTATAACGAATTTCAAGGGCCTTTTGATTTTAATTCACTATATGAATAGTTTGTTGTATAGTTAGGACAAAGGAAAGTAAAATCTTAGACAAAATTTGTTGTAAGCCAAGCTATGTCTAACGACGGCATAACGTTACCTGTTTTAAACAAGTCAAACATAACTAACAATACAAACAAATGACATTTTATTCCAAAGGGGTACATATTTTAAAGTTAAAAAATATGTTCATTAGTTCCCGAAAAGTCCAGAATAGACTTTTGCTGGTAACATGTACACCTGTCTGTCATCTCATTTAAGAATAACTGTGTTGAATGCATCATGCTGAATGTGTAGTCGCAAATGTTACATTGTGCCTCAGTAAAACGGGATAATTCCCGGAAGTGGTCTTTGGCAGAGTTTAATGTTGGTACTACTGAGAACAGCTTCCTCTTCTTCCTCACTATTGGAATCTTGTTTTAAAACAGATCTCATGACATTGTTCTCCGAAATTTTAGCAGTGTTTACTAGGTTTTTGTCAACATTGACAAAGTCACATGGTAATCCTCACTCTCATTTCCTCGCTTCTGGATCGATTCAATGAGGTGCATAAGGAATACTGATAATGATGAAAACTGAACAATGATGTCATCTGTTTTTCAGAATTGTACGTTATGTACTCGCTGGGATTTCTAAGTCTGTAGCAATGTCTTTTTTAGTTTTTTTCCCTTCATCAATGACTGAAACTGTTATGCACTTCATCTCAAGTGTCCAAGCCTTATGTTTACACAACTGCAAAGGCGATACTGTAGTTTTTAGAATTTGGGGGGGGGGGGGTGGAGGGTAAATATGTATTCATTATGAACAAAATTTCGTCATCAGAATTTTTTGTAAAAGTGGTTATACTACTATGATATATAGTGATGCAAGTGAGGAATCGTCTCCAGTTTATTATAAAAATTTGTACAAACAGAGTTTGTTATAATCAAGTCCAGTTTAACTGTATTATAATTTTAAAGATGATGATATTCAGAAAGAATAATTCAATCATAAAATGTGATATCACTTGTATAAAGGAGAAAAAATCCTATAATTTGAAACAAGACCTATTGCTGAAATCATGTGTGTACTGATCAGCTATTTGGAAGCCATACAACAGAGAATCCATTTCATTGAATGGCAGGAATTTTTGTAAAAAGATATGTATGTGGTAAATTGAATTCCATTTGTGACATTAGTTTCTGTAATTGTACTGTGTAACTTACAACAGACTTTCTCTTTTTTCAGTGTAGTTTTTAGGCAGACTTGTTATCTATAAATATTCAATAGATTTGCAACAGTGAAACAATTGAAGTTTTAGCTGACATAGTTTCTGATACACATGCATGAAGCTAGGGGTAGATTTCCACAGTTGAATTTTGTGTCCGAGTAATTGTCACGCTTGTGGACTGATGATACAACAGAATTTACAGTTTCATTTGTTACCATCCTCACAAGGGAATCTGAAATATTTCCATCCTCACAAGGGAATCTGAAATATTTCTCATGACAGAAATCTGAATGTTCACATTACAAGTGAATGACATGTAATAGATGCTGCCTTATATTTAATTTATTAGCAACAGATGGTCTAATGACTTCAGACTGCTGGGCTGTGGTGTGACGATAATGTCTTACCCTTAAACTGGTACAGAAATTTAAAGATTTCTGTTGAAGCATGATAAAGTGTTTTAACTGATGTGTGCGATATACATGTATACATCTAAACTGGACACTAGTGATTGTAACAAATATATACCCTGTCGGTGGTTAGGACACAGTGATTATCGTAAGCAAATAGTTCTTCTGTCACTGTGGTGTTTCCATAGGTTGGAGCTTTAATTTTAGGTGGCTAATTTGTAATAGGGAATTTGGTAATTACCTTTGACAAAAAGTTCAGTGTTGGCGGGAGAAGAACATGATTATCAATTCACTGGGTCCTAATTGTCAATAAAACCTCCAAGTCAGGTGACACGTGTTGTCACAGGCGATTAAATGTGGTTTAAATATAGGAAATGAAACGTTTTGTGGGTTGAAGTGAACAGTAAACCTTCGCATTGCATCAGGTAAAACCTTGTGTGTGGGAGTTTGGATTTAAAATAGGAGATTAAAGATGGGTAAGACGAAAGATTAACTTTATTTACTGTGTAAGGTTAAACCTGTGTGGGAAAATCTAGTAGGCAGCTAGGTCAGGTGATAAAGATGCATTATTCACTTAACTGTAACTGCCAATATTTCATTATCCAGACTTACTCTGAAAAAAACATTGAATATCTAGTTCTAGCTATAGCTAGCAGAACGAACTGAAGCAAGAGGCAGTTCACACCTGTCCTTCATTTGCATAAATAGGTCGTTTACACCAGGTGAACTTCACCTATAGAATCTGGTGAATCGGCTTCACAACTGAATACTTGAGCTACAGATCTGGAAGTCACCTTTGAATATCACAGCCTGTTTATGTACTTCATCATAACTGAACGTACAGGATCATGTGTTATGTACTTGCACACATGATAATCGTCCAATTTTCTTCTATTTTCATAATGTCTCATTTTCTGCAGTTTGTATTCATTCCCATATATATAGTTAGATACATAAAAACATAAGCTGTTCATAGCAAAGTTCCTGATATGAAGTAAGAACTTCTAAGGGGAACAAAAATATACGCTGACATTTTTGTATTCAATTTGACAAGAAATTCTTTGTTACAAACTATGAATCAGATAATCTAGCTGATTCATATGATACACTGTTTCACACATATTTAATAGGTTCTATAGAATTAGCCTTGTTGCCAGGGAGGATTATGTTGGACTAGCATGCAGGGTTTGTCATCGTGACCGAATGGAAATGTATATATATCCTCTCGATGCAGTGTATATTATTGAATGTATATGGTCTATGCAATTTTGTGTCCTTTTCTGTAATTCAGCTGGCTTTATCTACATTTTATAAGTTAAAGTTACAGACTGTTGCTGTTGATCTGTGGACAATAGATTGTTACCATTAAGCTGTTGGCAGTAGATTGTTTTGTCCTTGTGATTGTCTTTTCTTTGTATAACTATAAGGTACAGTTAAAGACTTGCATAAAACATGCAGATTTAAGGGGAAAATATTGTTGAAAAGGGCAGTTGACCTATGTATGTATTGCTAGTGACTTCTCTTGCTTGACTGCAATTGTAAATGCTTATAAATAGCTGCAGTTGAGCTGAGGTTAGTAGGTCAAAATACCTTTACATGAAATATGAAACAGACTATAGTGGAATTCCAGCTGCCTAAGTTTAGGCCTTTGTTGTGAAAGTAGACAGAGTTTTATAGTGGGACCACATGGCAGACCTTGAATGTCGCTGATTTTAGGTAGGTTGTTTGCTAGAATTGCCTTCATTTATTGACATGCAAATAACTAAGGATACAATGCATCAACAGATTTATAATTTTTATAATTTTCACTTTTCAAATTTCCATGTGGTGTACATGTTGCTGTGTTTGGGTTACATATATGTGTTTGAACCATGTACATCTCACCCACTCGCTGTAAATTTGAAGCCTTGCTCATTCTTGTCAAGTATATGCCACTTTATCAATACAGGAGCAGTTTATTTAAGATCAATTATTTTAAAGCATCATCTGAATGTAAGTTTTTTTTGCTGGAATTCAAAGTGCTGAAGTATTGGTGCATTCAAATTCCTCACCTAACTAAAGTACCAGCCTAGAACTCTGGGAGCTAAGTATAGGCTCAAGCACTCACCATTGTCCAAATATTTTTATATAGAATTAAAGTCTTCAGTCATCATGCACTGATGGACAAACTGTATACTCAAGATATCTCGACTGACAAATATAACTATAATACAGCCTATTACAAGCGGGGTGATTTATCAGCAGGTCTTTTAATAGAATATTGTATAGTGGATGTTTTAGTGTATTTAATAGTAGAAGGTTGTCTTGCTGTGTTTCTACTTATACAAACTGTAGTGATTGTGAAGCCTTTCTTGATGAAATACTAACAATTAACTGATCTCAACCAAAACAACAAACAAAATTTGTGTTAGCACTACAAGTAGAGCTGTTGTATAAATAGCAGTGTTGTCCAGCGAGGATAAAAATATTGTTATGTTAGAAAATGAGTCAATAATCAACATGCCTTTTTATTACACATTTGAATGTAGGAAGATTAGCCAGGAATGTTGAAAAAAGTAACTGATGCTAACTGTGATGACCTTTCTTGATCAGTCTGTGCGCTGGTCTTGGAAAGTATTGTGGGTGGTTGGAATGCCCTGCAGTAATGCATTCCTCTTTCACCTGGGCAATCTGGGTTTGATTCACGAAATTGATGTGAAAAGGTATAGGGTCACCTGCCCGACTCATGGGTACTTCAGTTTCCTCCCATAGTAATTAAGACCCTGCATGTGCTTCCATCTGTACCAACAAGAGTGATTATACTATAAGTTGGAAAAACTAGCTCATCAGCTGTTGTAAAATAAATAAAATTTCTTTTAAGTATTTTGAACACAAATTATTAATATTGCTGACTGTATAGCAAGCAAAATATCAGCACATAAACTTGTGTGTGAGTTGCATATTTCAGCCTATTATTTATCATCCTTATACTGTGAACTGTTTCTGCTTTTTGATAATTGTAAGAAAATGATTACATAACTTTAATATAAGACTACTCCTTGTAGCTGTTATACCATCACATGTCATGTCTGAGTCATTTAATTGGTCCAGACATAAAAACCTGATCAATCCATAGACTGACATTTCTGCCCTTTGATATATAGCTACAATGTATCCAAAATGCTTCTGCTTGATTCCTTTTACCATAATCACAGAGGTCATAGGTATTACTTCATTCTGCAGAAGATTTCAGACAAACTTCTGTCAGAGAGCCAACGATGCAGGGAAAATGAGGATACCAAAAGTAAACCAATTGAATCGAAGTGACATTGGCCTGAATTTCAGGTGAAGAAGTCTGTCTGAAACAACAGTATCTGAATAGACATATAAATAGTGACGCCAGTCAAAAACATTTCAAATCCCAATTGTGTAGTCATGACAGTAGACCACTCAGAAGTAATAATGTCCTTAGTCGATAGTGCTGTTTGAAGGAGTAGCTCAGCTTGAATGCTGTTACATTTCTAAAAAGAGATTGTGAGAGAACGTAATTCTAAAAGGTCATAAGAGATCTGTGCAGGAGTTTGGTTTATACTTTACGATTTAACATTTATAGTATCTATACATCATACTGACCTTTTTATCCATGCAGGTTGGAATAATTGATGCTAATGGCGATTTACCAGGCCTTCGGGAACAGAGTTCAAAACCACGTAAGTAAACTATAAAGCCAATTTATGTATTCAAAGCATTTTTAGCAAAAAAAAAAAAAAAGTCAATTACACGCTCAAAATCTTTTGCATACATGTGCTTTGATTGTCCCATTACAGTTATGGTATTTATTCATAGAGCGCCATGTATTTTTCTTTACAGCATTACGGTTGGTTGCTGTGCCCATAGCTGGTTCCCCAAATAAGATGTCCCCGTATAAAAATGCTGATCAGGTGTCACAACTCTTACCAAAGGTAGGTGACTCCCTTACAGCATGATAGGCACCATGAAATACATTAATTCTAACTGACTTGCCGGGACTTAGGAGGGTTTTCTCAGGAGATTTGACAATCTCATTCACCTTAACTACAAGATAGGATTCTGATGGCTTTACATCCAAGCTTATAATATTTCATTATTAAAAGGTCCATTATCCATTGATATCATATTTGTGTCAAGTTATCGTTTACTAGTGTTTATAGGTCATCTGCGCTGAAGAGTCAGGAAGACTTTTGCCATTATAAGTTGTCCTACCTTGTTCACCATTTGTAGTTTTCACAAGGTTAAAATCTCCACTGATGAGATTCAGCTCAAACTTGTCTGAAATGTTATTGAGATGTCTGGATCAAGTGTTGTTATTTTACATGTTGACTTGAAATCGAATATAGTCGTCATGTGTTTCATGTAAAAAAAAATCCATTTTAAAAGTGATATCAGGCAGTTTTGATCAATTTACAGACTTAACCTTAAAGAATTTGTTCAAAGTTGGAAGCTTGTGCCTTTTTAGGTCCCCATATTAAAGTAATAGAGGGAAAAAAAAATCTGTTCAAATTCATGAAACTTATGTCTTTTTAGATCTCATTTATATAAGTAATAGGGGGGGGGATACATTGCTTCATATAGCCTGAAACATAAGTAAAAAGTAAGGAGAAGTATTGCTCATTTGTTTGTTTTATGTTTGTAATACAGAGAACAGCAGGATCTCCACAGGTAATAATGGCTGCTACTAGTCCCAGAACACCAATGGTCCCTGTCGACTCCCTCTGGGGGCGCAAACGTCAGGCAGCAGATATCACCATAGAAACAGAATTTGCTGAAGGGTAGGTAGCAAGGTGTACTGTGGAGCTAATGTGTCTTGTGTGTACAGCAAATAACTTGGGCAGACTTGTCTTTGAGATGGATGCTTTGTTTGATTATAAAATAGATGTAGTTTTGTAGGATTTTAAAAATCCTTTTTGTGATGTTTCCAGTAAAAGGGGTAAGAAGGGTGAGAAAGGAGGAAAAGGTCTACGACACTTCTCCATGAAAGTCTGTGAAAAAGTCCAAAGAAAAGGTGTTACGTCATACAATGAGGTGGCGGATGAACTCGTCCAGGAATTCAGTGACCCAAGAAATCTCACCTCACCCTCTGAACAGGTAATGCTGCAACAAATTAAGTAAGCCAGCTTTTTGTCAGCTAAGCATAAAAACAAAAAATTATTTGATATTTTGTCCAATTAAATTACCAGTTTAAGATTACTATACTCCTGCATATGTAAAAAAACTCATAGAAGAATATATATTCCACTGTTCAACAGATGGTGGGCTAAAAATGATATGTGGCCATCTTGGGTTTTGACCATGAAAGTTTGTAATTAAGTTTGTTGAGAAGTGTTGTATAGATCTCTCTTAAATTTCTTGTGAAGTTTCCTTTGGGACTGTAGTTGTGCTTTTTTCATTTTTGGACTGATCAGAAAAGCAAAATGGCTGACAGGAAGTCATCTAGGATTTGACAAACATGATTATCTTTACTTCTGAAGAAATTTTCAAATTTCATATAGTAACAGCAAGAACAGGGGAAATAATAGAAAAGAAAGGAAAAGATTCAATGTTGAAAGTGCAAATAAACACCATACCATGGTGGGCACCAGGATCCCTGTGGAATGTCTTGTTATATGGGGATTCAATTATGATTCTCTATGTTGAATTTGCAGGCTTATGACCAAAAGAATATCCGACGGAGAGTTTATGATGCTCTCAATGTACTGATGGCCATGAACATCATCTCCAAAGAGAAAAAGGAAATCCGATGGATTGGCTTACCCACAAATTCCGCCCAAGAATGCCAAAACCTTGAGGTAGTATGGAACCACTAGGAGTATTGTTAAAACAAAAACTCTCAAAAATGGGGATAGATTTTGTTTAAGGATAAACACTTACTCATGTTTTAGGTTGATTAAGATTTGATCTCTTCAAGGTCTAAGGTTGAAAAGATTTGATCTGTCAAGGTCGAAGGTTGAAAATAGTTGATTTGTTAAGGTCAAAGAAAGAAAGAGTTGCTCTGTGAAATTCAAAGAATAAAAGACAATTGATTTGTCGAAGTCAAAGCAAAAGTGAAATTTGATTTTTCAAAGGTTGAAAGATTGTTTGTTTGTCAAGGTCGAGTGTAAGCAACATCTTTGTTTGTTTTTACTGAAGAAGTTGAGAAACATTTTACTTTGGTTAAAAATGTTTGTATTTTAACTGATAGTCTATTTTCATATGTATTACAGTTAGACAAACAGAAACGAATGGAGAGAATAAAACACAAAACACAGCAGCTACAGGAATTGATATTACAAGTAAGTAACTAGCACAAGGATGTAGATCCTGTCAGTAGGACTAAAGATATAGGTAACCAGGAGGGGGTTAGATGTAGAACCTGTCAGTAGGACTAAAGATATAGGTAACCAGGAGGGGGTTAGATGTAGAACCTGTCAGTAGGACTAAAGATATAGGTAACCAGGAGGGGGTTAGATGTAGAACCTGTCAGTAGGACTAAAGATATAGGTAACCAGGAGGAGGTTAGATGTAGGACCCGTCAGTAGGACTAAAGATATAGGTAACGAGGAGGGGGTTAGATGTAGATCCTGTCAGTAGGACTAAAGATATAGGTAACCAGGAGGGGTTAGATGTAGATCCTGTCAGTAGGACTAAAGATATAGGTAACCAGGAGGGGGTTAGATGTAGATCCTGTCAGTAGGACTAAAGATATAGGTAACCAGGAGGGGGTTAGATGTAGAACCTGTCAGTAGGACTAAAGATATAGGTAACCAGGAGGGGGTTAGATGTAGAACCTGTCAGTAGGACTAAAGATATAGGTAACCAGGAGGGGGGTTAGATGTAGATCCTGTCAGTAGGACTAAAGATATAGGTAACCTGGAGGGGGTTACATGTAGAACCTGTCAGTAGGACTAAAGATATAGGTAACCAGGAGGGGGTTAGATGTAGAACCTGTCAGTAGGACTAAAGATATAGGTAACCAGGAGGAGGTTAGATGTAGATCCTGTCAGTAGGACTAAAGATATAGGTAACCAGGAGGGGGTTACATGTAGAACCTGTCAGTAGGACTAAAGATATAGGTAACCAGGAGGGGGTTAGATGTAGAACCTGTCAGTAGGACTAAAGATATAGGTAACCAGGAGGGGGTTAGATGTAGATCCTGTCAGTAGGACTAAAGATATAGGTAACCAGGAGGGGGTTAGATGTAGAACCCGTCAGTAGGACTAAAGATATAGGTAACCAGGAGGGGGTTAGATGTAGATCCTGTCAGTAGGACTAAAGATATAGGTAACCAGGAGGGGGTTAGATGTAGAACCTGTCAGTAGGACTAAAGATATAGGTAACCAGGAGGGGGTTAGATGTAGAACCCGTCAGTAGGACTAAAGATATAGGTAACCAGGAGGGGGTTAGATGTAGATCCTGTCAGTAGGACTAAAGATCTAGATAAACAGAAGGTTGGACCTAGATCCTGTTACTAGTACTATAGATTTAGGTATCCAGTTTGAATATAATTTTTTTCTTTCTTCAGCAAATTGCCTTTAAAAATCTGGTACACCGGAACCGAGAGAGGGAACGTAGTAATGGTGGTCCGGCTGCCAACTCAGCAATTCAGCTGCCCTTCATCATAGTCAACACAAGTAAAAAAACAGTCATTGACTGCTCTATATCTAATGACAAGTAAGTTCTATTACTTCTGTCATTGACAGTCTCTATAGTTTAACTATTCATAATTTTAAATGCAATACAACATTTGTGGTAATGTGGAATCCAATATTTTTCAGATTTTTTGTGTGAGATGTCTTTAATACTGTCATACTCTGAAATAATCACAGTTTTGGTTAATTGTGAATACAAATGTATGTGGTGTATTCCAATAAAATACCTGTCCATCAGAAGGACTCCATATTAAAGGAACTGGGACTTAAAAACCTGCATTTTCTCCAGCACCTTCTTATTTTTTGTGTACTTGTATGGGAATAAAATTGATTAAATAGCCATCACTGTCATAGTATCTATTAAAGTTTCGATAACAATTACATGCAAATTTTAATCTCTCCATGTCACTGAGAATTCCAGTTATGTTATAGAAAAAAAGGTAGTGCACTTATCACTGACTGTTACTTGTTCATTCATTTTTACCCTTACTTTCCACAGGTATGAGTATTTATTTAACTTTGATAACACGTTTGAGATCCATGATGATATTGAAGTGCTGAAGAGGATGGGAATGGCCATGGGTCTGGAGAAAGGCCAGATAGCACAGGCAGACCTTTCTCGTGCTGTGAAAATGGTACCTAAATCCCTAGAGCCTTATGTATATGGTAAGTGCACTAGGATTAGCATGAGGAAAACGTGTGAAAATGCTTTATGTTATTGTGATGGTTTTATGAAAGATTTACCTCAGGTAATTATGTAAATAAAGTTTTACAAATACAGGCAGTAAGAATTACTACTGTGACTACTGATGATTGCTCTCTCACCATCTTCTGAAAATATTGTGTTTGATTTGTCAGATTTTGGATAGAATTTCGGCTTTGATTTCCACAGCCTTCAAGGAAACTACTAACCACAGTGTGCTCTAGAAAAAATAGTAAATAATAGACATTAGTGGAAATAAATATTACAGGTCAAAATTATCACACAACATCAGCTAATTTTTTTGTTGTTAACAGAATTGGCACAGGGCAGTATGGCTAATGCTGGACCAAGTGGTATTCGCCCCATCACCTCAGGAATCTCTCCACACAACCAGGCCAGGTAGATTGAATTCCTGTAAAAATTTCAGTTCCCTAAATGAATCTGTTGGTATATCAACTTATGTTATACTATTGATGACTCTGTATCAGTTTGTTAACTGTAGAGTTATGTTAACCTGGATTGTGTATTATTATCTTAGAATAGTGATATAATCATATGAATATTGATTATGCACAATTGGTTGGTGTTGTATATTACATGGTATGAGAACCAGTTTTCTGAAAGTACATGGTAAATCTTTATGTAATTGATAACTAGCCGTATTTGTCTTGTGTGTTGTATATAACATGGTATGAGAACAAGTGGGGTCATTGCGGTACAGTATAATACTTTTCTTCAAAGGGACAATTATCAAAATACTGATTGGTTTGTCAGAGTCAGTTATAACATTGGTATTTTTGATAATCATTCCAGATACTCCACATGATTGATTAATAAACAGATGCCGTTGCATATGGTGATGGACTGTTACAGTTAGCAGACTATTTTCTAGAATAAATTACGTTTTGACACAAAATAAAATTTCTTTCCATGATTCTGTTTCAGGTACAAGTCTGTGACTATGTCGTCACAAACTGTAGATGTTGATATGGAAGTTGCCATGGCTACCAGTCAGGGATTGTCACGTGACTCCAGTATGGGGTCGTACTCGGACATGCCCTCACGTGCTGCCACAGAAACGCCGTCGGAGGACTTCAGTGATGAGACAGACACAGACAGATCAAGTCCTGTGGATATGAGCTAGAAGAAATATAAAAAAGGCTTTCTGTTTTTAACCATTGAGTCACTAATCAGATGGCCTGAGCTTTCAAGTATTGTTCCGACTGACCTTTGGTTTGACTGACCACAGAGTGTGGGCCTCTGGATGTTGATGGACTGGTCAGTAAAGTTATATACAAGCTCAGCAGAACCTGTCATATATATATGTATATATACATATATCAACAATGACAAGGTCTGCCCAAGTAAACAACCAGCTGTGATAGACAAAAGTATTGGTGAAACAATTCAGTTCACCACTGAGGGGTACCACAAACTTCACTGATAGGTAGTCACAAATCACCTTACTTCGTGGAGTTACTTTGTGGCATCACTAGTGACATCACATCTAGGAAGGGTACATTATGAACGTCGCAGGAGAGCGAACATTTTGTTCAGAAGAGATGTCTGATATGACAGAAGAAAGATGTGCCGTTCCTTAATAGTCTCAGGTTTTTTCCTCGTCTGGATTGAAATTTCTTTTCCTTCATACCAGAAGGTAATCTTGTAAGGTGATAAGTTTCCGACAAGATTCTAGTAGTGTTAAAATAACCAGCAGTTTGCTCCTTTTTTCATCTGAACATTGAAACGATCAATGCAATAGACTTAGAGTGTAACAGACTCATTGCTGGTGACCTCTCTCTGGATCCTCTTCAGGATATGTATCCCCATTATCTCGTCCTGGAAATCACTAATGGATCGGCAGAGAGGAACAAAATCTGTGTAGAATGTTATGATTGGTTGGTATGGTAAACAATGGAGTGTGACTGTGTATTTGTAGGGGAGAGCTTTGCCTTTATGTGAATGATGTGTAGACCACTAATATTTAGCGAGAGATTTATTTTTACATTAATTACTAGTAATTAACCACCATTTACAATTATTCAAATCTTGTTTCAAAATAATTCACTGTTGTTGAAGAAACATATATGCTCCTGATACTGTGTTATTGTAAAGTTTTAAGGAAAACATTATTTTTTTTTTTTTTTTTTTCAAAATTAGAGGTTTTGAATACTTGAAAGTTATTGTTACTTGTTATGTATCTGGATCTGAATGTTAAGTTTCTGATGCTGAGACAGTCCAATAAGGATTGCTAGGTTTTTATTAGTGTTTTTTTGGTTAAGCTGTATTGAAAGATCTAAAAGTTCCCATGGTAACAGAATTTTATAAAGTGTTTATTTGCTACATTGCTTAGTCTACTAAGTTAAACATCTTTTAACTATGACAGTGTGCTTTGTTTCTAAGAGTTTAAAAGGAAAAAACAATCAGGATTTTGATTTCAAGGCATCAATACAATTATTATGGAATAATGGTAACAAAAAAATTATATTTCATGTAGATAAGTTTTTGAAGTGCTATATATTAGAAGTCCAGAGAAGGAGATCTGGTGGAGAAGTGATTGAGTGTGTTATTAAAGTATGTGGAACTGGCTCTGCTTTGATCTCTGGGACCAGTGCTTCAAACACAAGCTGTTACAATTGGAATTTGTAATATACAAACTGCAGATTTTTTTTTATAACCGAATGGACAGCATCACAACTGTTTGATGGGCATGAACCAGGGGCTGTGTTGTGTAATGTCGTCAGAAGATCTTGTATGACTTCAATAGTTTATTTGTCAGATCAAAAATCCATTCCTTTTTGTCTCAATGTTAATAACATCAGTATGTAGTTGCTGTACATTTTGCCAAGGTATGTTAAAACCATTATTGGTGATATTTTGAATATATATTTTGTTTCATTTGGAAATGCTAAAGAAATGCATTGTTTTCAGTAGAACCAGCATTGTAATATTAATTTCATTATATTAAAACCATCATTTTATTATAACATTTCATTGGAGCCATCTTTGTAATATTACATGACTGAAATTTGATCAGGTTTTCCGAGTAATGATGTAAATTTTGAGAAGCAAGATGTTATCATTTATAATCGATATTCCATACATCTGTCGAGTCATATACCCAAACAATTCCATTTTTTCATATAATATATTCATCTGACATTGAAGAATGTTGTTTTCACTTAGACCTTGATCTATATAGTGACAAAGAGTGTGGTCCTGTGTCCCAGGCAGATATTATTTACGCTGTCTAAAGTTGATTTATCTGGTCCTTTACTACCCATTAGTAACTGCCTCTCACAAATTGTAATGATTATCTGTGAATGTTTTTCTTCAGAAATGCAACATTTATACTACCTTTAAATTTATTTTAAAGCAAATCAGCAAACTTACATGGGTCCTGCTTTAAAGGCATTGCAGACAAGCTAGAGCAAAATTATATATAAGGTCTAGTCCTGAAGTCTTTCCAGGTTTCAACCTCCCTGGAAGATGTGATAATCTGTTGTTCAGTTGCTGTAAGAATCTGATGTTAAAGCCATGTTTATTACTTCACGTCTATGGAGGCCTTTTGCCATTTGATGCTCATCTGTTGTGTGTTGGTACCATTTGTGTTCTGTTGACTGTAATGGTTGGTTCAACATGTAAAAATATTTGACGATTCAGTTTTCAAAAGATCTATTTTTTACATTTGGTAATAGATAGTTTGGATTTCATTATACATAAATGTTAAAATATTTGAAGATAGTTTTCAAAAATTTGATTTTTGAATCATGCAGTGTCTCTAAATTGACGATTTTGGATATAATGACATGCATCAAGGATTATGCTTGTTGGTAATTGCCTGTAAAACTACATTTCCTTCATATAGTAGCCCATCAGGATATCCATATTATACCCATATAGATATATGTAGTGTATCTTTTCTGGGACCTCCTTCATAACAGTCCTGGACACCTGTTGTTAGATGATGGGCTGATTTGCATGCTTTCATACCTACAAGCAATACTGAATCTGCGCAATTTTTCACTAAAATTAGCTTTATTGATATAAATATCTGCATGAAAAAGATTTTCCCTTATGTGGAACTGTTTAAGAATGGCTGAAAGTTGTGTGCCACTGTCTGTTAATGTTAAGTACAGGAGATATTGCCAGTATAAACATTGTTATCTATTAGCTGTTATGTACCATTGATGAATGTGTTCAGTAGATGATTTTATAAAAACAGAACCTGTTTCCCATGTAATTACATTCTATAAATTGTCCTGTATATATCTACATATTTTAAATGTGTGTCAGACAATTAAGTGGAGATATATATTGACTGAAAATTTGGTTGGCCTTAATTTGGTGGTAGTCTAGTGTTTGATGACTTTTGCAAATATGTTGTTAACAATAACGTTTTGTTATTCCAGCCCTTATGGCATGAGGCATGAAGATGAAAGTTTTAATATGAAACTCTGCAGCAAAAACCACCCTTAAATCTGCATAAATGTGGTGAGAATAATAATGTTAGGGCTGTTCCGCCTAATTAAAACAGTTGGACCGGTTGAACCTGCAAGAAAAATGCCAAGTACAGATCAGGATAGAGGCTTGTCTGCGGAATATTTGGCACGTGCAGTTTGAGGGGTCCAGCTGTACCTGTCCGAAACTTTTTTGCTGAATATCAGTAGTTTTTAGAATTTCAGCATAAAAAGTAGGGTTGGTGAACTCCACATATTTCAAGGATCATTGTGCTATATTGTATGAATGAAATGATTGGTTTCTTCATTTTAGTTAATTGATGATGCTTGACAGGAAATTCTGAAACTGCATTTCTAGCTTTACATATATCAGTTCCAACATCCGGTACAAGTGCATTCGCGTATCAAGGAATATTTCTAGACCACCTGAACCATTTCAACCTGGTTATGCGAGATGCGACCTAGATTTAGTTTTTAATTCCAAAACAAGGAATGATTCAATGATAAAAATATATTTGTTACTGTTTCACAAGCAGGCATATTTCTTAATTTAAAAGTTTTGGCAGACACCACAAACAGTAGATTTTTACCAGGACACTGTGATACTGATGATATCTAAAAATAGGTATTTGTCAAATATTAGATTTCTTAAAAATATTTGCTTTGGTTTCAAAGTGGACTTAAAGTTTCATGCTTCATGCATGTCTCCTGGTTCAAGGTACACGCAGTACCTGGTTTTTGATTTAGTAGTCCTTGTGAGCTTTCTGTACTCTTTGCTCAAGGGATTCTGTATAGTACCTAGAATAGTGTTAGCATAAATTATTGGTTATATGCTTGATTGTCTACCCTTTGTTTGCTTTGTTTTATGCTGTGTTTAGAAATCATGATTTCAACGGTTTGAATTATTATTATCAATAAGGTGTGAAAAATTGAATTTAATATGCAGTGTGATCATTTTCGGTGTGAAAATTTTAGACAAACATTTTCTTTTGTATATTAGTGTCTATACCTCTTTTCTGAAAAGTTTACTTTTGTGCTGATTTTGTTTTGCTGACAAAATTGTAATTATTGTTTGTTTTGATTGTTGTTTAGTCATAACTTTCCCTCACTTTTAATCCAAGTCAAACGCAAGTTCTGACCTCAGCCCAAGTCCTGTGGTAGTCGATGAGTGATGAAACAGCAGGTGTGAACATACTGGAAGCTGTAGTCACAAACCTTCACATAGGCGGCCCAGGGTATAGGGTAACCTCTTACAAAAATATTCAGGCGACTGGATTCTGATCCCAAATTTTGAGAATATAACTTGCAAGTTATTATGCAGTTACTGTCTTTGTTGGGTGTACTTGGGTTCAAGGTAATGATTTACATCAACCTATTTAATACATGGTGGTATATCGTGTCTAGTTTGTACGTTTGCATCCATCCATAGTAAAAAAGATTGTTTACATAGTGTCACGAATGCCTCAATTCAAATTCAGTCATAATTTGGATGTGTGAAGTTCTTCACCAAAGTAACTTTCAGTGGTCATTTGTCAAGGTTATGGGTCAGATTTCTTTTGAATGAAATGCTTGTGTATAACATGTCTTCAAAATGCCTCAACAGATTTAGTTTTATAGTAATGTTATTGTGTCAAAGTTGAGGCTAAAGGGTCAAAGTTCCCACTTGACTTCTTGAGGTAATGCTTTCCTCATGGGGTTTTGCTATTCTCATAGTAAACATGTATTACCAAATTAACTTTGTGATTGAAATCTTAAGACTTGTGTTATTTGAAAAATTTGCGTTTGAGAGTGGAAATGAGCGAGTTAGGTGTAATTTGTGTAAGAAAATTGTCCATCAACATGGATTTGTGCATTATGTGATGTACATTCTGGTATGGGAGATACTTGTAGGAGTATTTTAGGATTTGATGCGAGTTAAAAAATTTGTGAGAGAGTGTCAGAATTCTGTATGTTTGATTGTGTGGAGAGTGTATATGCCAGCTGATGACCTGTCAGCATATTTTCATGTATTTAAGTCTGCATATTTTCATAAACTTAGTACAAAATTTTCATATCAAATCATCCACAAATTTTATCAACTTGTATGTATTTTCCTCTAAAATTATGATTGTTATATCTGTTCTTCTGTTGATGTTTAAAGTTGTACTGGTAACACGCCTGTGCAGGGTCAAGTGGGCTTGATCAGCATAACTATGTGGCAAAGATATGAATCTTTTCTAGGATGAAATAAGAATCATGGATGATTGAGATATGTTGTTAGGTTAATTATATAGACTTTGGTAATAGTTTTGGGACTGTGCTCATGTCTTACAGCAATTAGATATAGTGCATTCCTTATTATAGCAAAGTCTTCAGTGATTTGAAGTAAATTTAGAGGTCAGGTTGTAAAGTTTCTTCCTGAAAAATATTTTTTAAATTCTGATCTTCATTTTTTTATGGCTAAAGCAAGTGTTTGAATTTGTTTTATTTTCCAGAAATTCAAATAAGTAAAAATTGCAAATTGTTAAAAAGTTCTAGGCTACATTTATGTACATATACAGTAATACTGTAAAAATAATTTGGATGCAGGTGCTTCAGATTTTAGCAGGATTTCGCCTCTAATTATATTTGTACCTAGGATTTTATCAATGGCTGAGTTACAATGTGTCTGTAAGTGTCCCCCTTTTTTATGTAACCAGTAACTTGTCAGAACACAGTACTGGCAGCTAACTTGTAAATACAAACTTGTGTAGATTTGTAAAGTAGTATAAGCCATGTACCTAGTTTTATTTTGTACAATTAAAACTTAATTTAAGACTGGAAAAAATAAAATTGGGAGTTATGAGTGATAAAATAACAAGCAGCTATGCAGTCAAAATTATGATGGGTGTCACGAATTCAAAAAATTATTCTGTAAGGAATTACGAAGAAGAATGTGTAAACTTTAATGATAATGCAACTTCACATTCATAATTGTGTAATACATCTGTATAGTTTCATGACAACTCATCAATTAAACAAGAATTCACTGTTTTGTTGTGTTACTTGTATTGTTTGCCACCAGCTGAATTGCTTTTCAAATTGTCCTCCATCTGCGGCCCATCCTCATTATCAATATTCTCACTCTCTCAGACATTTAATAAATGGATGTTTCTTAAATTTCAGTTTCCCCCACCAGTCCTTAGCTGTGCAGGCATAATTTAAAGACCAATTGGTAGAAGTTGATGAAAAGCATGCAGTGTATGAATTTTGAAAGTTATTCCTCCAGAATGTGACGGGTATTAAAAATAAATAAATAAAAAATGCTGTCACCTTTGGTTCCAATTACTATTGAAATTTCAGTCAAATTACATGCTTTGATTTCTTGCTGAACCATGCTTTCTTTTATTATCAGGTCTACATGTCAAAATTCATCGTTTATAAATAGATTGGTGTATAACTTTCATCATAACACAATTACGATGTGTATCAGTACTGTTTTGGGGAGATGTATTTTGACATCGACATCAAAGGCAGTGTAGAATGAATTATATTCAATTTGTTCAATTGTTCATGATTACTTCTTTTTAGGCTCTTCATGTTTTAGAACCCAAATGGCCAAATGAATCTAAAATTTGTTCAGAATGAAACAATACACATTTGCTCGGGAGTTTTATGTATGTCATTTCATGGAAGATGGTTATGTTGCTGAATCCAGTTATGTCAAAGAAGGATTTTAGAAACAAATTGAATATAATTCATTCTACACTGCCTTTGATGTCGATGTCAAAATTGCATTTTTCTTACTAGTCTCTGGCCCTCAGTGGCTCACTATTTAGAACAAGTTTTCGTAAAAATCCCTTTATCCCAACAGGAGGATTTTAAAGGTTTATCTCTGGTTCTCTTATTGGGACCTGTTTTGAGGGGTCATTCTTGCGTCCCATTGTTCCGGTCGGATGGTATAGCGATAAGCTTGACAGTTGATTGGGGATGAAAATGCCAAGGGTTGGAGCATCTCTTTAAAAAGAAAGAGTCCTTTCATCCAAAGATGCTTCAGACCAAATTTAGTTGGTTAAAATTAAGTCATCAAATGAACTTCGCCACTCAGATGGCCAGACCCACAATTCATACAAAATTCTGTCTGTTGCACCCAAGGATGCCAAGCATGGTCAAATTTCCTTCAGAAGATCTCCCCTGGTTAGCAAACCATTGGAAAAGGCCTCTTTACTATATGGAACAGAATTGAAAACAAAACAAGGAAAGAATTTCTGTAATTTATCACAACTTTCATAGAGTACACATAAGCAATCATAACCTGATGTTTTCATATTGTCATAATATTCCATGTGCACAAAAACAAAAAAATAATGCCACGATGATTACTTTACTTCATTAACCATCTAGGTCTACGGGATTCTTGATGATGGCAACACCTGTGTTTAGAGAACTCTCAAAATTACTTTTAGAATTCTTACAAGCACGCCAACTAGACTAGAAAAGGCGACCCAATTAAAAAAGAAATGAAAATTTACAGATTCATTACCAGTTTCACTTCAATCTAGTGCACTAAATATTGTTTTATAGAATATAATGTTACATCCTATTAACAGCTAATTGAAGTAATTCGGTCATTCAAGGATTTGCCAGGTTTGAGTGATGGAGGAAAGCTGGAGTTCTGGAGAAACGCCACCAACCTGCTGTCAGTACCTGGTGACTGCTTTGCGTACACTGTATGCCTCAAATATGAGACCCAGAGGTGGAGGGCCGTCATGTACCTATACAACTCAGCCGTCGTAATTTTATGAATAATGAAGTTAAATAATCCATGCTGTTTTAATTTTACCTACATGTAAATGTCGTACTGGTAAAGCTTTTGTTTCTTGTAAACTTTTTCAAAGTTAATCTGTAAACAAGAGATCCTGGGCACAATCCCTGGCAGAGGTGTTGAATTACAATTACATAACAAGGTAATTTTATATAATATTTTATTTTTTATAATAACATAATATTCTTATTTGATTTTCTCTTTTGTCTTTACATCCCCCTGGATTTCATCCAATTCAAATTATAAATAACCTATGACAAAGGTCATAATATTTAGTTATGATTAAATACTTGTAACTCCTGACTAGACAGCATTCCACTAAGAACATATTAAGATCCTGGTTTTCAAGGATTCAAGCAAAATTGAAGAACACTTGTATCAAAGTAAACATCCTGAAATGAATCCAGAGGGTCAAGAACTAGCTTAGACTAAAAGTCAGGGATGGGCTTATTACTGGATATTGAAATAATAATGCCATGGTAAACTTTGTGAACTTTTTGGTGTATATATGTGGTGCTTTAAGGTTGCAAATAAATTCAAGATTGAAGCAATCTCTTTACTCATTTAGAAACAAATGTTTCGAACCTGTTCAGATCTTTCTCACCACCTTTAACCAGTAAAGTGGTTGGGTACAACACCCAAACTGAGACCTTCCAAAATTTTAAAGGTTTTGGTTCTGCTCAATTTTCAAACTTTTAGTCAAGATCTATACTTTCTGAATTCTTTTGTGATCTGCTGTCCTGTCCTGGATTTCAACAACGAGAAAATGAAAGTTTCATTTTTGGGCTATAAAAAGAGTATTCTCTTAATTTTCTGTCCATATTACCGATAACCTCTACCATCTGCACATCAAGAAGTAGAGCAACTGCTGACTGACAAAATGTTACAAGGGCTCTTGGTGATGTAGGAAAGTATTGCACATTTCAATCTGGTCAGTGATGGATCTTAAAAGTCTTAAATATTTCCTTAAGTACATAAAGACCACTGTCCAGAACAAGGAATGCTTGAAACATCACTCCAAGAAGTCCCATCTTTATCCTGATGATCCATCTCTAATGATACCAACACACATCCATTTTCATGCAATTATATATCCTACTTCCCGATCCTTTGAACCTCCCAGTCCTGCTGACACAATGGACATCGCTTGTTCTGTTTTACCCACAGAGTCATACAGCACAAGTGAAAAGAATGGTTACACTCGCCCCAAACAACTGCAAAACAAAATTCAAATTTTATATTTAGACTGCTTTTTTGTTCTGTAGTACTGACAGTATATAAAATACAGAAAGAAAAACAGATTCCTATTTAAAATGTCTACAGTTACTTGTGGGCATGTGCAATAAAGTGCTATCTCACTGTAATGTTATAGTTGTTATTTGATATTAACTACATGTACTATGAGGTGGAACAATATTTGCCTATCCAATGCCCAAGAAATATTCAGATGCTAATGTATCACAACAATTAAAAATTGGAAAATGGTAATAATGAGCTGAATTGTCAAGAAGGCAATTTGTTTTAATGACAAATTAAAGCATACCAAGTCTTAAAAAAGAAATTGAAGAAACCTCTGGACAAGATCAAAATGCAGAATAAAAACAAAGGGCGCAAACATTTTGACATATTGTTAAATAAAAATGCAGTTCACGAGAACACAATCTCATGTAGTTTTCCAGGCTCACCAAGTTTTTAAAAAATTGTATATAAATTGCGGGAAGAAATCTTGGTACAAAATTAAGATGATAAAAAACGACGGGGAAAAAAAAAAAGGAAAAACTGTTGAATCAAAACACAATTTTGTGTCAATGTGATTAAGCCTATCAGGTGAGAAAAAGATCAGTTGAAAACAGTTGGAGATCTCCAGACAAGACTAGTATTATGATAAGAAGAACAAGTGATAGTAAGGGGCAGCAACTCTCCAAATACATTTGAATCAAATTGCCAATCAGGAATACACAACTTTATGCATGGTAATGAAGCCTTCCAAGTTTGGTTGAAAACTGGGAGCAGATACAAGTTTATGATGGATGGGTGGATGCTCAATGCCATACCACAATATGTTGCATCAAACTAAACTTTTGATAGGTGTATAAAAATTGTTGAATCTAAATAATATACAGGAAAAAAATGTCACTTTAAAGCCAAGAAAAGACTTTGGGTTGAAAACTGAGGGAGATCTCTGGACAAAATATCCCCCCACCCACAAAAATAAAAAAAAACAAACTCTTTCAAAACTTTCAAAAACAATGAAAATAATGTTAAGTAAAACAGAGGTTCATGTCATGGTAATTAAGACTAAAGAAAATCAAGTTTACAGGAGATCAGTTGAAAACAAAGGTGTTTTCATATAGGATTAAGATTATGGAAAAAAAAAAAAAAAAAAACTCATAACACCAAAGGCGATAAAGTTTGCATAACACCAAAGGTTTCGATAAACTTTTACTTTTTGATTTTTAATTTAAGTCAACAATGAATCTGCAGTTCCATGACAGGTATTAAAAAAGCCCAAACCTAGAAAGTGGGTTGAGGTCATTCATTTGAACAAACTTGGTAGCCTCTCCTCTGGCCCAATAAAATGTTTTGCTTGTTTCTATATTTTAAACTTGACCTTGAAAGTGGGTTGAGGTCTTTTTGATTTTTAATTTAACTCATAGTTTTGCTTATTGAGATGAAGTCCTTTGTATATTTTAACATGCACCTTGAAAGTGGGCCAAGGTCCATGAGTGGGCTCCAAGCTTCCAATTAGCCCCCTAGGCCTTCTAGTATTTGAGAAGAAGTTATTTAAAGATTTTGACATATTTAACCTTGAAAGTTGTTCAAGGTCATTCATTTAAATAAACTTGGTACCTTTCCTCCCAGCATGCTACAGACCCAATATCGGCACTCATAGACTTTTGCTTATTGAGATGAAGTCCTTTGTATATTTTAACATATTTGACCCCTGTGACCTTGAAAGTGGGCCAAGGTCATTCATTTGAACAAACTTTGTAGGGCTCCATGCCAGCATGCTATGGGCCAAGTATTAGCCCCTAGGCCTTCTAGTATTTGAGAAGAAGTTATTTAAAGATTTTGACATATTTGACCCCTGTGACCTTGAAAGTTGTTCAAGGTCATTCATTTAAACAAACTTGATAGCCCTTCATCCCAGCATGCCACAGGCACAATATCAGCAATCTGAGCCTTTTGGTTATTGAGAAGAAGTTGTTTAAAGATTTTAACATATTTGACCCCTGTGACCTTTAAAGTGGGTCAAGGTCATTCATTTGAACAAACTTGGTAGTCCTTCATCCCAGCATGCTACAGGCCTTATTTTAGTTGCCTGGGCCTTTTGATTACTGAGAAGAAGTCCTTTGAAGATTTAAAGACATTTGACCCCTGTGATCTTGAATGAAGGTCAAGGTCATTCATTTGAACAAACTTGGTAGGGTTTCATCAAAGCAAGCTACAGGCTAAATATTAGTTGCCTGGGCCCTCCAGTTATTGAGAAGAAGTCGTTTGAAGATTTTAAGACATTTGACCCCTGTGACCTTGAATGAAGGTCAAGGTCATTTTTTTTAACAAACTTGGTAGGGCTTCATCAAAGCAAGCTACAGGCCAAATATTAGTTGCCTGGGCCTTCCAATTATTGAGAAGAAGTCGTTTGAATGAAAAGTTTACGGACGGCGCACGGCGGACGGCGCACGACGACGGACGAAGCATGATGACTATAGGTCATCGGACCCTTCGGGTCAGATGACCTAAAAAGGACTAAAACAAGATTTTAACTGTAAACAATATATATTTGTTTGCTCTAGATCTATCAGTGTGTAACTACATGGAATTGAAATGTATAGAGTGTCTGATTCCTGTGTTTGAGTTCATCCACTCTCAGCCTTAACAGCTTTGTAAAATTCTACATGAAAATTACATAATAACTTACCAACACAATCGTCTTGTTTGTTCTCAGATTGACATCGTAGACATGCATCTGTTAGAAGAAATTAATTAAATTTAATCATGGATGGTTAAAAAAGTTAATTTTGGAAATGACTGATAGATTTGTTAATAAATTAACTGGCAAATAGTGCACTTAACACAGTTGTCTCAATTCTGATATGATAATTGTATGGTACCAAAAAGGAAGAAAGTGGTCTTGTGGAAATAGTTTCACTCAACAACTTTTTACAATTTTATAAAGAGATCATGTGAGATTACCTCTGTTGTGGTGCATGCTGCGACATGCTTTTACTTGATTACAACTTCATTCATGAATTACACATGTATGCATTTAAAGAATCTTTCATGTTCAAAGTAAGAACAGTTTGCAGAATACATGTTCACTTGAACTTAAATGTTTTGACTATGCAAATGCTCTGGTACCAGAAGAGTAATTTTGTTCACAATACTACAACAAATGACAACACAATGATAAAGATGAAAATATGATTTAAAAATTATCATCCAATAATTACTTGAATCAACTTAAGATTTTTATTGAGGCTGCATGGCTCCCAAATTTTCATTTGCTTGATTTTCAAATGAAATTAAATTTGAAATGACCAGAATACTATATCTATGCCAAGTAATTTTTGAAGAGTCCAGTTACAAAAAGGGTTCTCAAAATCTGAGCGAGTGCTATAGGAAAGGCCAGGGACATAGATAACATCCTTGGAAAAGCTCAAGTCCAGGACTCAAATATCCCCAAAATAATAACACAAGTACATTACAATATACCATACCCGGACACGGGAAGGAGTCATGAAATCAGGCAATCAATTACAGTATACTATATTTAAACCTTATTTCAGTCTGATGCCTCTGTTTCTTATAAAGCTTTGCCTTTATTTGGGTCTAGTCATTTCGGCACCAAGTTTATTCGATACTTGCAAAAATGTTTTACATAGCTAGAGTGTCATTTTGAGTGAACAGTTTTCCATTAATGGAATGAGCAATATTTATTAATGACAAAATACCTGAAAAAATCTAATTTAAAACATAAATCAAAAGATTAAAGTACCGAAACTACTTATTTTGGAAGAACCGGAACCTGGTACCGAAATGACTTGCCCCCGTTGGTAGCGAGTTGGTGGGGATCATATTATTACAATGGCATTGGTTTTCACAGTGTTGTGAAATTATCAGAACAAAGGAACATTATCACGAGCTCTTTTATCGTACCCATCACTTGAACACGACAAATTGCGCACGTGTCACATTCTACGTCCCAACTCCACATGGCGACTAAATTCCATTTCTTCAGGGTAAACATTTTTTCAGGCTTTTTCGCTGCTTCTCTGTCAACCTCCATGTCGTCAGCCATTTTGAATGATACACCACAGTTTTATTTACTTTAGCAATAAAATAAAATTTGAATATGGCATAACATCGTAAACTTATACTGTTACGAATAAACTAAATAATATATATTTGTTGTTGTCAAAATAATTTACATAATATGAATTTTACCCTATATGAACGAGGATATCATGTTTGTGGTCACATGACACAACATGGAAGTATTCTAACCAGGAAGTAAAGAGTGCGATTTGTGAGATTTGATTACCGAATTGGTCAGATGCCATTTCTGTCTGCACAATGAGTGACAGCGGCGAGGAATATCACAACAGCGACGAAGAATACGACTCTGTTTATGCAAACAATGCCATACTAGACATAGCAAATGTTTCGCTGTGTTTACAGACAGAAACTCTGACCAGTTTACTTGAATATGACGAGAAAAAAACTGAAAAGGAAGATGGATGTAGATGGTACCACGGAAAGATATCACGCGAAGCAGCAGAGAGTCTACTGAAGGAAGGTAAATATCAACAGAATATACGTAGTCTTACTTGAAATGATTAACTCCAACTTTTAAAAGTATCATCTGACTTGCTGGTCTCTAACTTGGCAAGTGAAAAATCTTTATTTATTAGATAAGTGGTAGATTAGTGTTGGAGCGATACAGATGTTTTTTTTTTACAAACTACCCCATTGTGTGATTGTAAAAGTATCATCTGACTTGCTGGTCTCTAACTTGGCAAGTGAAAAATCTTTATTTATTAGATAAGTGGTAGATTAGTGTTGGAGCGATACAGATGGTTTTTTTTTTACAAACTACCCCATTGTGTGATTGTAAAAGGTGATGACTACACATGAGATATTTATCTTGTCTTTCTTTGGGAAAGACACATTTACATCCTTAAGTTTCTCTTGACACAACCACTCTTCAGTCAGGAAGGCTATGGGTTCTTCCTCTGTGATAAACCGATTTGACAAATTAATGAAAACAACACTGTGATCCCTGCTTGTCACTCAGCATTGAACAGGATGTGCAAGGACTTGTTTGATAGCGCTTTGTCAGTTTAATATGACTATGAGGGGCAACATGCTATTATGTCGTTGTAATGAAATTTCATTGTGATGAAACTATAATAGTTTCATACGGTGGCCCTATGATCTGTAGATACAACACTTTGTGGTAGTTACTTCTGGGTTGGTTTTGATAATTCAAAAGCTGTTTACTGTGGGGCGTTCTCTTGAAACTACTTTATGGAAAAGGACTAAAATCACTGTCAAACAAAAATTTAAAAAAATGCCCTGAAGGGAAATTAAAAGCGTTGATGTAAAGAGATAAACCAATTTACTGCACAGGAAAGGTCCAGCAACACTGTTCATTCATATCTGTTTAGCTGGGGTTGGGTTATTTTATGACACATGTTGTGTACTAGATTTACAAAGAGTGAGCTAAAGATATCTCTAGCTGGATGATATATTGTTGCTAGTATTTACCAGGGATATTCTCCTTCCAAAAAGAATTCATACTCAAGTTTCTGGGTGTTATGAAGGATGTATGCAAGTCTCTACATAAGTGCCAGTTTAGCAGCATATCAGAGATCATTACTTTATTTTGATCCCTTCACTATTTTATCCTTGTGTGACCTACCATGTGGTAAAATAAATCTCCATGCATGTGCAGTTGAAGTCCAGAATAATCCTCAAGGCAATCACAAATTAAACACATATTCTCTTTACAAAAATGTGAACTCCAAAGTCAGAGTCCCAGACTGTCCTAAAAAATGGGTTGATAATAATATCCCCCAAAAAATCAAGATATCACAATGTTTGTCTAGTGACATATATTGCTTTATAACTTTGAGTATTGCTATATATTGCATCAACTTTCTCCAACTCTCAGAAGGATTTACCAGGTAACGACAGAATTTTGGATGAGTTTGTGGAAAAATATTCATTTCAACCCAAATTCAACTTGTTTTATGTGTTCTTGGATTTTTGTGTTGTGTTATATAACTTCAAAATTATAGTTTTCAGTACATCACTGCATTTCATTAAGCTTCTGTTCAAGTTTGTTCTACAAAAATGATTTAGATATACTGAAATACAATATGACATTACCTTACAATATCCTTTTAAATATCAACAAAATTGATGTATAATTTGGTGATAGCGAAGCCTTGCATGTAGGAAGTCGGACTGCTGTATACTTGATGTAAAAAATTAGTGTAAATCAGCTTATTAATTTGTTCTAATTTTTACGTTTTGTGAATTTATTTTGTTTAAACTAAAAAACTCCAAAGGTATGTAAACTGAAATGTATATATTTGATAAAAATACCTCCCACAAAATGTGATAAAAACAGGTTGTGATTGTGGAACTATTGTTTGTTTACTCCCTGTAGGTAACCAAGCTTTTCCACAAAATTAGAATCAGCTGTTTTACTATTCCATCAGTTGTTGCGCTGTTCCATCAGTGTCTATATTGTCCAACAAATGACAATTATTATTTTCTTAAAGCGGCATCAATTGATAAAAAAACCCTGATTACATAAGTCTTTAATAACTCGGTCCCATGGTAACGATTGTCTATAATAACTCTGTCCTATGGTAATGATTGTTTATAATAACTCAATCCCATGGTAACCATTGTCTATAACAGGTCTGTCCCATGGTAACCATTGTCTATGATAACTCTGTTCCATGGTAACCAGTGTCTATAATAACTCCGTCCCATGGTAACCATTGTCTATAATTACTCTGTCCCATGTGACGATTGTCTATAATAACTCTGTCCCATGGTAACGATTTTTATAATAACTCCATCCCATGGTAACCATTGTCTATTACAGGTCTGTCCCATGGTAACCATTGTCTATAATAAATCTGTCCTATGGTAACGATTTTTATAATAACTCCATCCCATGGTAACCATTGTCTATTACAGGTCTGTCCCATGGTAACGATTGTCTATAATAACTCTGTCCTATGGTAACGATTGTTTATAATAACTCAATCCCATGGTAACCATTGTCTATAACAGGTCTGTCCCATGGTAACCATTGTCTATGATAACTCTGTCCCATGGTAACCATTGTCTATAATAACTCTGTCCCATGGTAACCATTGTCTATAATAACTCTGTCCCATGGTAACCATTGTCTATAATTACTCCGTCCCATGGTAACGATTGTCTATAATAACTCTGTCCCATGGTAACGATTTTTATAATAACTCCATCCCATGGTAACCATTGTCTATTACAGGTCTGTCCCATGGTAACCATTGTCTATAATAACTCTGTCCCATGGTAACCATTGTCTATAATAACTCTGTCCCATGGTAACGATTGTCTATAATAACTCTGTCCCATGGTAACCATTGTCTATAATAACTCCATCCCATGGTAACCATTGTCTATTACAGGTCTGTCCCATGGTAACGATTGTCTATAATAACTCTGTCCTATGGTAACGATTGTTTATAATAACTCAATCCCATGGTAACCATTGTCTATAACAGGTCTGTCCCATGGTAACCATTGTCTATGATAACTCTGTCCCATGGTAACCATTGTCTATAATAACTCCGTCCCATGGTAACCATTGTCTATAATAACTCTGTCCCATGGTAACCATTGTCTATAATAACTCCATCCCATGGTAACCATTGTCTATAATAACTCTGTCCCATGGTAACCATTGTCTATAATTACTCTGTCCCATGGTAACGATTTTTATAATAACTCCATCCCATGGTAACCATTGTCTATAATTACTCTGTCCCATGGTAACAATTGTCTATAATAACTCTGTCCCATGGTAACGATTTTTATAATAACTCCATCCCATGGTAACCATTGTCTATTACAGGTCTGTCCCATGGTAACCATTGTCTATAATAACTCCGATATGTATGTACTGTGTAATACAGTCTTTGTACATTATATACTATACATGTATGATACAGTGTGTGTATAGTGGATATAGCAGTGTTTGTATACTGTTGGTTTGTAAAGCATGTTTTTTTTTAAGAGCAGTTAATCATTTTTATCATTTGTTTGCTTTTAAGGTGTATCTAGTTTCCTGGTGTCTATGTATAGGACCAGGAAGTCACGATCAGGCAGACGTTCATATGTTACTCTATATCTTATATCTACTTATGGAGGATGCATGTTTTCTAGCTACTTCCTGTCCGTTAAGGAATGATAAATACTTTTATACTGCTGAAAGCATCAGTTTAATAATAAATGCTCTAAAAATAGCCGCATTCTAGATGTAATATAAAGATTAGTACAGGTATGTTATATAAATACTAGTACAGGTACATGTTATATAAATACTAGTACAGGTATGTTATATAAATACTAGTACAGGTATGTTATATAAATGTTGTATAAATACTAGTACAGGTATGTTATATAAATACTAGTACAGGTACATGTTCATGTTATATAAATACTAGTACAGGTATGTTATATAAATACTAGTACAGGTACATGTTCATGTTATATAAATACTAGTAAAGGTATGTTATATAAATACTAGTACATGTATGTTATATAAATACTAGTACAGGTACACGTTCATGTTATATAAATACTAGTAAAGGTATGTTATATAAATACTAGTACATGTATGTTATATAAATACTAGTACAGGTACATGTTCTTGTTATATAAATACTAGTACAGGTATGTTATATAAATACTAGTACAGGCACATGTTATATAAATACTAGTACAGGTACATGTTATATAAATACTAGTACAGGTATGTTATATAAATACTAGTACAGGTACATGTTATATAAATACTAGTACAGGTATGTTATATAAATACTAGTACAGGTACATGTTATATAAATACTAGTACAGGTACATGTTATATAAATACTAGTACAGGTATGTTATATAAATACTAGTACATGTATGTTATAGAAATACTAGTACAGGTATGTTATATAAATACTAGTACAGGTATGTTATATAAATACTAGTACAGATATGTTATATAAATACTAGTACAGGTATGTTATATAAATACTAGTACAGGTACATGTTATATAAATACTAGTGCAGGTATGTTATATAAATACTAGTACAGGTACATGTTTTATAAATACTAGTACAGGTATGTTATATAAATACTAGTACAGGTACATGTTATATAAATACTAGTACAGGTATGTTATATAAATACTAGTACATGTATGTTATAGAAATACTAGTACAGGTATGTTATATAAATACTAGTACAGGTATGTTATATAAATACTAGTACAGGTATGTTATATAAATACTAGTACAGGTATGTTATATAAATACTAGTACAGGTACATGTTATATAAATACTAGTGCAGGTATGTTATATAAATACTAGTACAGGTACATGTTTTATAAATACTAGTACAGGTATGTTATATAAATACTAGTACAGGTATGTTATATAAATACTAGTACAGGTACATGTTATATAAATACTAGTACATGTATGTTATATAAATACTAGTACAGGTACATGTTATATAAATACTAGTACAGGTATGTTATAGAAATACTAGTACAGGTATGTTATATAAATACTAGTACAGGTACATGTTATATAAATACTAGTACAGGTACATGTTATATAAATACTAGTACAGGTATGTTATATAAATACTAGTACAGGTACATGTTATATAAATACTAGTAAAGGTATGTTATATAAATACTAGTACAGGTATGTTATATAAATACTAGTACAGGTATGTTATATAAATACTAGTACAGGTACATGTTATATAAATACTAGTACAGGTATGTTATATAAATACTAGTACAGGTATGTTATATAAATACTAGTACAGGTACATGTTATATAAATACTAGTACAGGTATGTTATATAAATACTAGTACAGGTATGTTATATAAATACTAGTACAGGTATGTTATATAAATACTAGTACAGGTATGTTATATAAATACTAGTACAGGTATGTTATATAAATACTAGTACAGGTACATGTTATATAAATACTAGTACAGGTATGTTATATAAATACTAGTACAGGTACATGTTATATAAATACTAGTACAGGTACATGTTATATAAACACTAGTACAGGTATGTTATATAAATACTAGTACAGGTATGTTATATAAATACTAGTACAGGTACATGTTATATAAATACTAGTACAGGTATGTTATATAAATACTAGTACAGGTACATGTTATATAAATACTAGTACAGGTACATGTTATATAAATACTAGTACAGGTATGTTATATAAATACTAGTACAGGTACATGTTATATAAATACTAGTACAGGTATGTTATATAAATACTAGTACAGGTACAGGACCAATTGATGTCAAAGGAAGACTTGAAAAAATTGTCTGTAATATGGTAGTAATTCTCTGAAATAAACAACCATCTTAAACAATTGATTCATATGTCTGTAATACCTGCCTCTGTTTGTCAAACACTCTTTATAACACCAACCTGTCTAAATCAACCATCCCTCTATAAAATTTACCTGTCTATATCAACCACCTCTCTATAACTACCTCCTGTCTATAACAACCACCTCTCTATAACTACCTCCTGTCTTTAACAACCACCTGTTTATAACTATCACCTGTATATAACTAACACCTGTCTATAACTACCTCCTGTCTATAACTACCACCTGTCTATACCTACCACCTGTCTATAACTACCACCTGTCTATAACTACCGCCTCCCTATGACTACCACCTGTCTATAACATCCTCCTCCCTATGACTACCACCTGTCTATAACTACCACCTGTCTATAACTTCCACCAGTCTATAACTACCACCTCCCTATGACTGCCACCTGTCTATAACTACCTTCTGTCTATAACAACCACCTGTCTATAACTATCACCTGTCTATGACTACCACCTGTCTATAACTACCACCTGTCTATAACAACCTCCTGTCAATAACAACTACATGTCTATAACAACCACCTGTCTATAACTACCACCTGTCTATACCTACCACCTGTCTATAACTACCACCTGTCTATAACTACCGCCTCCCTATGACTACCACCTGTCTATAACATCCTCCTCCCTATGACTACCACCTGTCTATAACTACCACCTGTCTATAACTTCCACCAGTCTATAACTACCACCTCCCTATGACTGCCACCTGTCTATAACTACCTTCTGTCTATAACAACCACCTGTCTATAACTATCACCTGTCTATGACTACCACCTGTCTATAACTACCACCTGTCTATAACAACCTCCTGTCAATAACAACTACATGTCTATAACAACCACCTGTCTATAACTACCACCTGTCTTAAACAACCACCTGTCTATAACTACCACCTGTCTGTAACAACCACCTGTTTATAACTATCACCTGTCTATAACAACCACCTGTCTATAACAACATCCTGTCTATAATGTCCACCTGTCTATAACAACATCCTATCTATAATGTCCACCTGTCTATAACAACCACCTGTCTATATGGATACAGTTTATATGGATAAGTGATTTGTTTCAATTACCTAACTTATATTACTGTCTTTTTTTCCATTACATATATTTGCATTTAGAAGGAATATTACTAAGCTATCTGATCATAGTTTACTGCAATTGTTTTTTTCTCACTTATACAGTACATATCAATTGTTTGGTTTTGCCAGGATTAGGTCACCTCGGAAGTGTTGATGGACTTTTCTTAGTTCGTGACAGCACCAGTTGTAAAGATGACTTTGTGCTCAGTGTTACCCACAATGCACGTGTCTACCAATTCCAGCTGAAGGAAGTTTATGATGGTCACTATCGTCTTGATGATGGACCAATATTTGCAGGTATTGTTTATATCAAAACATCTGTAGCCAAAACATTTCGACTGGAGAGCTTGTCTTTGACATATTTTTTTAATTGTTAATTTGATCTGTTGTTCTATCTTTTCCAGTTCATATCTAACATTTTAAATAGTCATTAGTACAAAATTTATATCATATTTGAGATTTAAGGATTACAAACTTCATATCTGAATCCAGGTATCCATTGATCGTTGATCATCTTAAATATAATGTTATTATAAACACTCTATTTTCATTTTGATTTTTTTTATAAGATTTTAGCATTAAGCTTAGACTTGCTTACTCGGAAGTTATTTTTCGAAAAAAAAAGAAAAACGGAGAAATGTGCAAATAAATTCTTTTATGATAACAGTAAATTGAGCGGGGTTATGAAGTCATTTTTTATTTATTGAAAAATACATTTGTAAGTAATAATAATAAAAAGATGTTATCTTCAACTTTTGTTATTTCTAGGACTTGTGAAATTAATTCAGTATTACCACACTGCGAATAAAACAGGACTTGTGACGACCTTAACCCAGCACTGCCAGGGATCAGCTCCTCCACCTAAAGCACGCGCTAAGGGCCCTACCAATATCCTTCATAGAGCCGTCATTGAGGGTATGTAAAGAAAATATCTCAATGCTAAAGAAATTACTTTTAATTTTTAAAGGATAATTGAAACTTTCATTGTATAACATGCTTATATTTGAGATATTTCATTTCTAGGATTTATCATTCTGGTCAGAAAGATTTACATATCTGTATCTACAAATATTACCTTTTCTGACGGAGATTATAAAATTTTTAAAAACAAGATAGTGATCCAAAGTGCTGTAGTAACTAGAGATTTGTGACTTGGAATCAGATTGACTTTGACAAGGTGTGACTTGGAGACATTGTGACTGAGGGTTTTTGTGACTTTGAGACATTGTGACTGAGGGTTGTTGTGGCTTTGAGACATTGTGACTGAGGGTTATTGTGACTTTGAGACATTGTGACTGAGGGTTGTTGTGACTTTGAGATATTGTGACTGAGGGTTGTTGTGACTTTGAAACATTGTGACTGAGGGTTGTTGTGACTTTGAGACCTTGTGACTGAGGGTTGTTGTGACTTTGAAACATTGTGACTGAGGGTTGTTGTGACTTTGAGACATTGTGACTTAGGGTTGTTGTGACTTTGAGACATTGTGACTGAGGGTTGTTGTGACTTTGAAACATTGTGACTGAGGGTTGTTGTGACTTTGAGACATTGTGATTGAGGGTTGTTGTGACTTGGAGACCTTGTGACTGAGGGTTGTTATGACTTGGAGACCTTGTGACTGAGGGTTGTTGTGACTTAGAAACCTTGTGACTGAGGGTTGTTGTGATTTGGAGACATTGTGACTGAGGGTTGTTGTGACTTGGAGACATTGTGACTGAGGGTTGTTTAGACTTTGAGACCTTGTCACTGAGGGTTGTTGTGATTTTGAGACATTGTGACTGAGGGTTTTTGTGACTTTGAGATATTGTGACTGAGGGTTGTTGTGACTTTGAAACATTGTTACTGAGGGTTGTTGTGACTTTGAGACATTGTGACTGAGGGTTGTTGTGACTTTGAGACATTGTGACTGAGGGTTGTTGTGACTTGGAGACCTTGTGACTGAGGGTTGTTGTGACTTGGAGACATTGTGACTGAGGGTTGTTGTGACTTTGAGACATTGTGACTGAGGGTTTTTGTGACTTGGAGACATTGTGACTTAGGGTTGTTGTGACTTTGAGACATTGTGACTGAGGGTTGTTGTGACTTGGAGACATTGTGGCTGAGGGATGTTGTGACTTTGAGACATTGTGACTGAGGGTTGTTGTGACTTGGAGACATTGTGACTGAGGGTTGTTGTGACTTGGAGACCTTGTGACTGAGGGTTTTTGTGACTTGGAGACATTGTGACTGAGGGTTGTTGTGACTTGGAGACATTGTGACTGAGGGTTGTTGTGACTTGGAGACATTGTGACTGAGGGTTGCTGTGACTTGGAGACCTTGTGACTGAGGGTTGTTTAGACTTTGAGACATTGTGACTGAGGGTTGTTGTGACTTGGAGACCTTGTGACTGAGGGTTGTTGTGACTTGGAGACCTTGTGACTGAGGGTTGTTGTGACTTGGAGACATTGTGACTGAGGGTTGTTGTGACTTGGAGACCTTGTGACTGAGGGTTGTTGTGACTTGGAGACTCATATTTTAGGTGTTCTGCTGAGGATCTCTTACTTTATTAGATGTTTAAATTTTGAGTTATGATTTTTAACTTCTTTTTTTTTTTCAGGAGATATCCAAATTGTCAAGGACATTTTAAACCATAGTCTTTGTCCAGATATTGATGCAAAAAATGAATGGGGTAGGTCCAATTCATACCATTCTGTAAAAGGTCCAATTTCTACCAGTCTACACCCTGGATTACTTCCAATTCATACCAAATACGGAAATTAAATTATAAATTAAAAAAAATGATTTCAGAGTACAGGTTACTGTGTACTCAAAAATGCAATAAACTGCCATATGCACTTTGTTTTCATTTGATTACAGCAAGAATGAAAATTAAGAAAAATATGTTTTTTATTGATATGGATACACTGTTTGGCTAGTTACAATCAAATCAGTTACATCGTGTTTTGTCTTTTATTGTTTTAGGTACAACGGCATTACATGATGCGTGTAAATACGGAGCCATAGAAATTGTTCACCTGCTGATTGAACACAATGCAGATGTAGAAATGAAAGATAGAGCGGGGTTAACTCCCCTTCATGTAAGGCAAACTAGTTATCTCCCTTAGAACACTTTCCTCTCAAATGCGGTTATATACTTACATTTATAACAGATGTTGCACCCTTTTTATTGAACCAACAAATCTTGTTAAACAGGTTTCAGTTAAGGATTAACATCAATTAATTTTGAAATATGATTATTATGGTACCGTAACACATACAAAAAAATTGAAAAACAAAAACAAAAAACAAAGTGGGCCCTTCATGGTTATCTGAAAATTGATGAATGGATGGAAAAACCATAGAATTTGCAAATGGTGGTCTGACAAATCTGATGAATTCCCACGATGATATTTCTGACATTTGTTATAAATCCATTCAAGCATTAAGGAAGAAAAGCATTTTGAAGCAAAATCATTGACTAACTTTCCCATTTGGGGGCCCCGCCCCAAGGTCCCTAGGGGTCAAATCAATTTTCAGAAGTCAAGAAATGATAACCCACCTGCGATGATGTTTCAGATCAAATTCAGTTGAAATGTAACGAGGCATAAAGAAGAAATAGCATTTTGAAGTAAAATATCAAATAACCTCCAGAAGTCCCTAGGGGTTTAATCAACTTTCTGAATATAAGACATGACTCTGCGCTCACAGTGATGTTTCAGACCACATTTGGTTGAAATCTATTCATGCATTAAGGAAGCGTAGCATTCTGCAGCAAAATCTTGACTAACTACCCTTCTCTTGGTTACGCAGGAGTAGTGTTTTACAGGAAAAGTTTATGAACACCTTACGGGGGCAGGGCACGATGGCAGACAATGCATGATAGCAATACACACACACAAAAACAAACCAAGATAATGTGAGACAATACTCTATTCTTTTGTGTTTTCGATCCAAAACTGATTAAAGCTCAGGTATTTAATTTGATATACTATAATCTAATATGTTATTGGTTAGTATCATAAAGGGTTTAGCTAATTGAAATGCTTGTATGAATCAAGACAGTGTATTCATGAATGAAACACTTAATATTAAAAAAGTTGAATTGAAATGAGCTCACATAAACAGAATTTCACTGACACTCTTAATGCTACAAAAAATCTGAAGTTTTATTTTTCTGTAATTTATCTATTGAAAGAAGTAATTTTAATCATTACATTCTTTTGACATATCGATGTGGTTGAATTTCTTCAGCGAGCATGTGCAGCCAACCGTGATGAGATGATTCCAATATTGGTGGAAGAAGGTGGCGCTAAGGTGCAGTCCTCTGCCCCAAAAACTTCCTGGGTTCCTATGCATGACGCGGCAATGCGCGGAAATGTTAGATGCATCAAGGTGAGAGATCATGTTGCATGGATATTGGTTAGACTTATCAAAATGAGGAGGCTGTGATAGCAGTCATTTAGAATGTTAAAGATCGAAGGTGCATGCATGGTTTGACGCTTTAGTTACTGTGGCAGTTTGGGAAAGGAGGAAAGGGGGAGGGGGGCGATTTTTGTTGCCTTGGCAACTGGGTCACTATACTTATGTGATTGGATGACCCATGGCTCTTAATTCCTTTGAACAATTTTAACTAATTGTTTAATTGTTATGATATGAGAGGCACACTGGGAATATTGGTTATAATCATGATAGTAGTTCTACTCTCTACTCGTTTCTTCGGCCTTGGATGTTTCTGCCTCTTTAAAGCTGTCACAGACTCCGACAGATATTACACGAGTATGTATGACGGTGAGGTCATGTGCAAATAGTTTTAGATCAGTGAGCATAGAAACCCAATGAACCATCTGATCATAAATTATTCAAGAGGGAAATATTTCCATTCTTTATCTGTAGGTGTAATATGATACTTGAAACACTTAAGTAATTTATGTTTCCTGATTTAACAAGACTGAGATTTCCATGTAAGTATACATGTTTTGTCAGGCTTTATTGAAGCTGCATGCCCCGCTGATGCCACGTGCAGAAGACGAGCAGACACCACTGGATCTAGCCATCAAGTATAACCGGGAAGATTGTATACGCCTCCTCAGTAAGTTTTCTACCACATTACTGGGAAAAACTCTGGGTACGGGGCTGGTTCCTACAGAACAGGTACCAGCAAGGTCAAATTAATTTTCATTGGAAAATATTTATCTTTTGAAAAATTTTTTAGAATAAAATAGTTATATAAGATCACGGTTTGGCTATCCACTTATCTTTATATTTCAAGGTCAAGGTCACAACTGCTATAAATAGATTTTTGTTGCATCATGTCCAATTCAGAATTGATGCCATATCTTGAGAATTTCTCAACAGAATTAGTTCATATTGACCCCCTAGTATCATCACATCATGTTCTATACCTGGTCTTATCAAGATGGCTTTCGGTCAAGGTTAAAGGTCAAAGGTCATATTTGACAACTTCTGCAAATTGATCCAACACTGAAATATATATGTCTGGGAGTGGGAACAATCAGGTTTTTTTTTTTTATAGCTATGCTTATATTTAGGAACAGACATTTTCTAAGATTTTTTATATCTATATTGAGTGACCGTGACCTCTGTATGTCTTGATGACAGGTGCAGAAGACCGACGACCTATTTATACCAAACAGGAGGATTGGCTTCACCCTGATCTCGACAGACAGGTGAGTTTTTAGTTCACCATTCTGAATACCATACAACTTTTTTTTTGTCACAAGTGCATAATTTTATGTTAATTTTATCTTCGTATTGTAAGACGAGTTACATAGATATATATCTATATTTGCATGTGGCAGAATAAGCCTACCATACATTGTTTGAAGGATAAAGAATTTTCTTGTTTAACGATTTGGTAATTAAATCGTAAATTTGATGAAGTTTTTAATCTTTATAAAGTGTGTTTTAGTCGTAATATGATTCAGATTTGTAGTTTTTATTTATTTTATTTTTCTAAGAAATGTTTTTTTAAAGCATTGTCTTTTCAATCATGCTTTACCTTTCAGCAAGCATGTCAACTTCTTGATTCCTACCACAAAACAGACGGCTTGTTTCTCGTACGGAAAAGTCGGAGAAATGTCAATTTTCATGTAATAACATTCTGCTTTAAGAAAAATTACTACAACTTTGAAGTCAAGGTCAAGGTAAGTTCATAATGTCATGGAGCATGCCCAGTTGATAAAAGAGATTTTCTGAAATCAAAGCTGTGTGGTACATTATGTACCTTTGATGATATGATTCAAAGAAACACCATCATCAAACAGGTGGCTGTTCAAACAGACATCTTTTATCTAATTCTTATTAAGCACTGGATGTATCTTTTCAAATTTTATATGAAAAATTCAATTTGAGACTGATCAGAAAAATGAAATGGCTGACGGGGTGAGGGAGAGTTTGTTACTACTATTTCTTTAATAATAAATAATGGGTGATCCAACACTCCTAATGTAGAAAAATGCGGTAGTGTCTCCGGGCGGATCCGTGTAGGATTCGATAGAGTTCCTTACTATGGAAACATAAAACAATAAAAAAGGAATCTCAACACCACAAAGACTTCATGTGAACATTGTCTACATGTTTCGACCGCTATGCGGCCGTCATCAGGACAATTGTGGTGTTGAGATTCCTTTTTTATTGTTTTATGTTTTACTATTTCTTTTGTGGTAGTATATGGATCTTTCTCAGATTTTTCTTTCTCAGATTTTGTATATCGGTTTCCCTTGCTCCCCAGCAGCTCATAGTTTATTTTGGAACTGACTTTGAAAACAAAATGGCAGACAGTTGGCCATCTTGGATTTTGAAAATTTTAATTTGTTAACACTTTTTCTTGAGAAGTTCTGGTTGGATTATACACAATTTTCATATGTAGGTTCAATGTCTTTTGCCTGTAGTTGTGCATAGTTTATTTTGGAACAGATTGGAAAAAAGAGAAAAGAAGGGAAAAGGTTGAGCTAATGTTGAACAACGGTGGGCACTAGAATTCATCTCGGATGCATTATGCACTCATGTATGGTGGCCAGAAACTAATTTGCTATCATTTAAGAAAAAAAAATGCAAATATTTTAGCAAAGATATAGAGGTTTCAGTATTTTGCTTTCTTTTTCAAATGAAATAAAAATAACTTGAATTGATGTTTCATTGTCGAGTAAGAAAAATTTCATGTGTTGTTTTTGCAGGATTATAAAAACAAGCTTGTCCATTACATTGATAATGGACCATTCTTTCCATCTCTGGAACGTTTGATTGATCATTACACGCACCAAGCTGATGGACTGACAACCAAACTAACAGTTTCTATTCGCCCAGGTAAAATCTTCATATCTGATACTGTATAATTATTTATTTTCGGTGACTATATGGGTACTCTTAATCTATGAATTGTTTAAAATCAGCTTAAGTAAATTTATTCAGCTGGACTCATCCATAAAATCAAGGGTCCAGGAACTTATTTTTTTTTTTTTATGAAAAACCATGAAAGTTGACAAAAATATATGATTTTACGGTGACAGATCTTTTGATCTTTATCAGTAAAAACTGCCTCTTTCATAAATTTGGATCTTTATCAGTAGAGCTGTAATTTTGATTTGGATGATGAATAAAAAACTTTCTGACTTCAACAGAAATTTCATTTAAGATCCATTTTATTTTGTCAAGGTCAAGGAGAACTGGTATATGTACGTACTGACAACAAGTCACAAGATCGGGCCCCTCAAGGTATGTGACACATTTTCATGCACATTTTTTTTTGCCTTGTGAAATGGTTCGGTCTCAATTATTAAATATATTTATATTTAATCTGTAGCAAATATTGCCGAAGTTGAATACATGTGTTTGTTTGTCACTGTTGCTTAATCAAAATTTAGGAATTCAAAGTATTTAAGTATGGTAGGTGTTGTTGATGAAGTAGAAGAAGCTTTCCCTTCTAGAACATCTGGTCCTATACTCCTTGTACTTTTTCAAGTGCTGCTATGTAAAGTGTTCTTTTGTTCATATTTTGCTTTAATTGCATCAATTTTGAAAAAAAAGTGTTCTTTCATAATATTGTATCATTTTAAGTAACTGAGGCATGTACGATAAGTCGATTAAATTGTTACTTGCTTATTTTGATCTGTATCCAATTGTACTCTAGGAGCCATTCCGAAACCGAATTTACCCCCGAGGGACGAGCCAGAATTACCAGAAGATCCATATGCTGAGCCCATGACCATCAATGATCCCCCTCAACTTCCACCAAGTCGTTCAGTGAGTAGGACTTATTTAACTACTTCAATATATGTGTAAGAGATCAGTGTTATCCTTTTATTAACATTTTGAAATGAAAAGTCAGTAAAAATTATTCTCTCTTAAAAGAAATTTGTGAATTCATTACAGACTGCGCCACAAATTGCAAAAGCGGCTTTAAGTGATATGAGGCAACAGAGCACAGAAGAATTCAGGAAGATCATTGACCCCAAGGAAATTGTCCTCGGTAAATTTACCTAGAAAATTCTATTACCCTGTTTAACCTCTGTGTTTTCTGTGTGTAATATGCTTTGCAGTAGAGTGATTTCCCTTTAATGGTAAATTCAGAATGGCTAAATTTTGTTAAAATAAACTAATTTATCCAACAATAAGCTCATGTCTGGTAATAAGCCCACCCACATCTAGTTCAGCTTTAGTGAGCCTTGTGAGCTTGATATGAAATGAATGGTTTATAGGGTCTGAAAGGTAGAAAACACAAAATTCTAACATTGAATGAATGATTGAGCCAATTTCTATTGATAATATTTTGATTTACAGGCCAAGAACTTGGTGAAGGAGAGTATGGTGCTGTAAAAAAGGGCAAATATTCATACAAAGATGGCTTTTTTTCTAAAGTTAAGGTAAACAGTTATTTCCAGCCATTGGGAAAACATGATTTTACATGTTCATCAATGATAGGTTGCAAATTTCTATACCTGTGGCATCCATTTTGCAAATATCATAATATCAAGCAAAAGATATTTGTCCATTTCTTTATTAATGTTATTACTCTTTTTCTGTTTCCATCCCCTGCTTTTCTTAGAAAAACAACAAAACAACAAAACAAAACAGAATTGTGATTTTTGTTTTTGTTTTTACTGTAGAAACTTGTAGAGGCCATCACATCACAGTGGCCAAAAATCAAATATTTTCCAATTTTGATGGATAATATTGGTGTATACAATGTATTGTGGTTGATAAAGATTTTGTAAATACCCAGCCAACATTTTTACCGTGAATGAAAATCTCCAAAAACATCTGTTGTGCCAGTTTAAGTAGATACCTCTAGCAACAAATGTAGAAAATGCTGTAAATATTTTTACTGTCATTGTTGCTGTAAATACTTTTACCATCATTGTCGCTGTAAATATTTTTACTGTCACTGTAAATATTCTTACCATTATTGTTGCTGTAAATCTACTTACCGTCATTGATGCTGTAAATATTTTTACTGTCATTGATGCTGTAAATATTTTTACTGTCATTGTCGCTGTAAATAGTTTTGCTACCATTGTCGCTGTAAATATTTTTACCGTCATTGTGGCTGTAAATATTTTGACTCATTCTCGCTGTAAAAACTTTTACCATTATATTCACTATAGAGATTTTTACTGTCACAATCACTATCAATATTTTTATTGTCATGGTCACTAAACATACTTTTATCATCGTGGTCTCGGTAAATATTTTTACTGTTGTTACTTTTTTCATCAAGCTTTAGCCATTATTTTTTTTCAACTTTGTACAAAAGTAAATGGTTTGACGGGATGATTATATATGTCTGTGATGTCGTAAGTATTTTAATTTGTGGGATTACAGGTCGATGTAGCAGTTAAAACATTCCACCAGATTGACCCAGAAGTAGGGGTCAATGAGGGAATATTAAGGGAGGCAACTCTTATGCAGAACCTTGACCATGTGTGTATTGTGAAGTTGTATGGTATCTGTGAAAATCCGTTTATGTTGGTACGTATACAATAATCACGTATTTGTGTAGCCTTGACAACCGTGCTTGGCTTCTAAGTATTCCATTGTGATTTCATTCAGAGCATTTTGGGGATCCGAAGTTTGTTTGCTGAAAGATGAGTTTGTTGTTGTTTTTGTTTAGATGTAGATAATTTTGTTGTTGTTTACAGGTAGAAGAGTTTATTGCGCATGGTGCTCTCTGTGATTACCTAGAGAAGTACAGAGGTACTGGTAAGATAAAAATGGACCCCACCCTATTTCTGTGGGCATCACAGATTGCAGATGGAATGCATTATCTGGAACAGAAAAATATCGTCCATCGTGATCTTGCTGCACGAAACATTCTGGTCGATTCGAAAACCCAGGTAATATTTGTAACAAAGATCTTTTTTCATTTCAATGCCTCCGCTAGGAATCGAACCCGGGACCCATGGCTTACTAGTCTGACGCTCAACCAATCGAGCTGAAGAGAAGTTCTCTCTAGCCGAGTGGTATATTGCGGCTAGTATTATACCAGGGTAACATACTCCCCCTCCAGGAAATAACTCGTCCTTGAGTTTCCAGGGGTTACAGCGATGCTGATGGGGCATGGCTAAGTACTATTCCCGGGTCCCTACATGGGCGCCAATGTAACACAGGTCATTTTTCATTTCAATGCCTCTGCTAGGAATCGAACCCGGGACCCATGGCTTACTAGTCTGACGCTCAACCAATCGAGCTTAAGAGAAGTTCTCTCTAGCCGAATGGTATGTTGTGGCTAGTATTTTACCATGGTTACAGAGCTAAAGAGAAGCTCTCTCTAGCCGAATGGTATGTTGTGGCTAGTATTTTACCATGGTTACAGAGCTAAAGAGAAGCTCTCTCTAGCCGAATGGTATGTTGTGGCTAGTATTTTACCAGGGTTACAGAGCTAAAGAGAAGTTCTCTCTAGCCGAGTGGTATGTTACGGCTAGTATTTTACCAGGGTTACAGAGCTAAAGAGAAGTTCTCTCTAGCCGAGTGGTATGTTGCAGCTAGTATTTTACCAGGGTTAGAGAGCTAAAGAGAAGTTCTCTCTAGCCGTTAGGTATATTGCGGCTAGTATTTTACCAGGGTTACATATTTACCAGAAAAGAAAACTAAAATTAGTTTGGAACGAGCCCAGAGTGTCTCTTAACAAAATTAGGCCTGTTCCAAGGCCAATAAATGGTATTTATGCAGAACGAAAAGATTAGGATTGGCTTATTACCTTAATTGATGGTTGTCGAAATAATTTGTTGTTTAATCCTTCAAAACGTCTTCTGTATGATTGTTGTTTTGTAAAAACTATGTACTGTATTTTCCGGGCTATTAACTGCACCCGAGTCTAACATTTATCATATAACACAAGTTTGCAAATAAATCATACCCAGACAATGCTTTATTTTATTGATGTGTTTCAAAAATGTAAAATAGCAATCACCAAACTTGTTTAGTTTGGGAAACTTCAAAGATTGTCAATGTAGAGATATAGGGCCTGATGTTATGTATGGTTTACTTAACAATATCCATCGTACGTCGTCCGTCGTAAACATTTTCAACTTCTTCTCAAGTTGTTTATGTCTCATTGAGCTGAAACTTACCTGAAATGATCATGACATGATCCTGACCAAAGTTTGTTAATTTCGGGGTGGTCCGAAATCCAACATGGCCGGCATCTTGAAAACACATTTTCGACTTCTTCTCAAGTTTAAAATTTGAAATCTTGTATTTTATGTCAGGTGACCATTAAGACCCATGGGCCTCTTGTTTTTTCATTCTGCTGATATTTTTTTGATTGATTGGTGTTTGTGTAGTCAGATAATTTGTAGCTTCTTTTTTGTTTGATGTAAGTTATGTGATCTCGGAAGCTTTGTTTCCTTACAGGTGAAAATCAGCGATTTTGGTTTGTCCCGAGCTTACGAAGAGGGACAATACTACAAAGCATCCAAAGGAGGCAGATGGCCAATAAAATGGTGAGTAGAAATATGAAATACAACATCTTTATTTATTTCTCAAGGTAAGGAACAAGTGAAAACAAGACTAAAGTCCTACTTTTCTGCCACTTGTCGACATCCACATCCATGATTAGATGAGGTATTTGGCCCAGTTTCTCCAATACAGTGGTTGCTATACAAACCACCGCTAGATTCCTCATAAATCTTTCCGTTTATCACACCCTTAATATTGTGTGTTCTAATGGCAAGTTAATGGTTGACATTCATAACTTATTAATGGTTTTGTGTTCATGGGTTTTTCATGGTAAATTAATATGTGTATTACTCATCTTTAAAAACAGACAGATATTGATTTCAAATATCCATTTTTTGGATTTAAAGAACAAGACATTTTGTTGGATTTTAACAATTTATTGGTACTTCTGACTTGAATTTTTGCATAATTTCAATAAACAATAAACATTTAAAATTTTAAAACAATTTTTTTTAGATAATTTATTTTGTAGATTTATTCTAACTGATTTTGGATATTCCTCAGTCACCTCAGACAGTTTTGGCCATTAGAATCACTGACGAGCCCTAGAAGGACAAAACAGCTGTATGATGTAGTTTATATCGTCATTTGGCTCTATCTAAATATCTTATTCTAAATTGTATTGAATTAAGTGTCTTTTGTACTATCTAAGGGACCACATGTGGATAAGGCATCTGATCATCTTTATCACTAGCCTTCCACCTCAGGGTTATGGGTTCGAGACCAAAGTGGGACTGTCACCAGGCACTGGCTGTAGTGTGTTAGTTTTTTCTCTGGGAACTCCAGCTTTAATTCACTACCCAAACCTGGAACATCCTTAAATGACCCTGGCTGTTCATAGGACTAAAAACAACCATGAATTAAACTATTAAAAAGTTAGGGATAGCAAGAGAAGCTTTGTGGAGTTTTAGCTGTAAATACATGTATGATCAGATGTTTTTAATATTTTCTCTGATGTGAATAATCTCCTACATTTGTCTAGGTATGCACCAGAGTGTGTTAACTACGGGAAGTTCACTCATCACACAGATGTCTGGAGCTATGGTGTGACACTGTGGGAGATGTTTTCATTTGGGGACCAGCCCTATGGTGACAAGAAAGGCATTGAGGTAACAAAAATGACTTATTTTCTTCTCTCTCTGTTTTTTTATTAACACTCTGAGCTGAGAACGATTGGCATGTTCACAAACAAATAGCAATTTACTAGGATGATATTTTCACTGTGAAATAATGAGTCACATGAAAATATTTATTGATCATTTGAAAAGAAAATCGTGAAAATTTTTACCCATGTAAATTACCATCTATATGTTAATGTCGAGAAAAAGCTGGTATTAAGAAATGCATTTTTTTTTTTTTTTTTTAATTTTTTTTTTTTAAGTTTTTGCATACAAAACTACATGCACAACAGAAATGATTGTATAAACACAGAAAGGACGGAACAAATTTTGAGACAATTTTTTTTTGAATTCTTGATATACAGTCAACATGAAAAGATGATGAAAAATCACCAATACCCAACTTCGAATTTTGTTTAGAATCTATACCTATGAATACATGTATATGTATATTGTTATATCACACTGATTTATAAAGTTTTCATCATCAGACCTTTGGAAATCATAAACCAATTCCTCTGGTATCTCTAGTAAACAAAATCCTGATTTGATGCGACACTTAATGAACACCATATAACAGTTATTTTTGTATGCATCTTAATTTTGCTATAATTGTGATAAAGTCTCAATGTAACAATTGAAATCACCTTGTAAATTATCAAACATAGTGTCGTATCCTATTTTTAATCGGCCTTATATAGATATCACACAGCTTTATGCATGAACTTGTAAAACCAATAACAAATGAATTAAAAAAAATAACGGACTGTGATACCGGTGACCATTTTAACTGACTTTCGTTGTCGTGGATCTCAAATAACTCATCACAAATGTAGATCAGTATGTATTGATAAGTATTATTGTTTTATTTTGTATAGTTTATGAGATCATAAACCTAATGGAACAGTCGATAAGTTGTTTGTAAATGTGAATAATTTACCATATGCTCAGTTGGATTCATGATCTCATAAACAGAAATGGTTTTCTTTGCTCGGTTTACTCTTCTGTGAGAGGCCAGCACCATTTCTAGGAAGGATGTTTTTATAGTAACCTCACTGAACAACATACAGGAGGCCCATTGCATGCAATCCAGAGTAATAAGTGTGCAACCATGTCTGTTTCTCAGCTTCTTGCAAAACACAAACCACCATGAGTAAAAAAATTTAAATTGTGAATATTTATGTAATTCTTCTTATCTGAAAATAAGTTGGATGGGCTTATAACCAGGAGGAGTCATTTGGTGCTTAAATATTCTTGATGAAAAAAAGAGGAAGTTCTGAAACAATGGCTTCTTAAAGTGTCTGTTGGTGCTGAAGTAACAATTTTTTATTTTAATCATTTGCAGGTGATTCAGTTTGTGGAGGCTGGTGGACGTTTGGGGCGTCCACAAGATTGTCCCGAAAAAGTCTATACGAAGATGAAACAGTGTTGGGAAAAAGAACCGAAAAGCAGACCAACATTTTCTGAGTTAAAACACCATTTTGATACAGATCCACTTTATGGCGAAGCCATCAAATACGGAAAGAAAAAGAGCTAAGCAGGGGATATGTCATGTTAAAACAATGTTTAAGAACTTGATGCCAAAGTACAAAAGACCTAGATAAAACAGGGTCTTTAAACTGAAATGGTGCAGTCTTTGTTGATTTCCACCACTGTCATGAAAAAAGTATATTTTTGAGATGTTTTTTTAGAGATTATAATATGCAGAGATTACTGATGTGTTAGCTTTCTGTAAATACACAGGTAAAGTTGATGAACTATAAAGATATATTAGTTAGTGTACCTGTCTAAACTGACCATCACTGGGACAGATTTGAATGCTGAAAAACACGGGTGTTTGATGTTGGTACAGCAGTAACATGTAGTTAAAAATTTAAAGTTACGATATGAGGATATAAATGAAACTAAACACCAGGTTTTTACAGTACTTTCTAGACGAGTCATGAGAGAGACATTTATGTAAAACGATACAGGGTGAAATTCTAATATTTTGTGTCACATTGTTTTGTTATTTGAAGACATGGCAGTAAAGTAAAATGAAAAAAATATCAATTACAAATTATTGTGTTGAATATTTAGTCTAAATGTAAAATGAACATCCTTGCTCGAATTATTTGCTTTTTTAATCAAATTATATAAGAGATCAAATATAAATTCTGCCTTTTAAATGGTATATAAATGGGACTGCATTTGATACTGATTTACAGACTTTAAAGGGAACACTCTGGTCAGCGCTAACTATAAAAATAATTTTTACCCTCCTGAATATCTGCTTAGTTTGACAAAAAGAAAAAAAAAATACAAAAAATTCGAAAATACCATACAAGCACATGTCCCCCATTACGCCATCCTACCACTCCACCCCTACCCCCACAGTACCTGAAATATTGTCACCTGACTCTGCTTTATAAGATTTATGTTGCACAATGACTTATAAGCAATAATGACGTCACAAAGGATGTCACATGAAAAACGTTGATTTCAAAGCTCAGGCCCCATACAATATAACTCATAGTCAACTACAAGTACCTCATGGCAAACATTTTTTACTTCTGCATCGGAAGGCATGACATATCTTTATAGTATAAAATTAATTGGGCATGGAACATCATTCCTTCTGTAAACAAAATGTTTTTGTTTGAACAAAGACTTCTGTAAACAAAATGTTTTTGTTTGAGCAAAGACTTCTGTAAACAAAATGTTTTTGTTTGAACAAAGACTTCTGTAAACAAAATGTTTTTGTTTGAACAAAGACTTCTGTAAACAAAATGTTTTTGTTTGAACAAAGACTTCTGTAAACAAAATGTTTTCAATGAAACAAAAAGTTGACATATTTTTTGCATGAAATGTAATTCCGTAAGCAATGTTTTATGAATTTACCCAGTAGACGAGAGGGATTTATTTGTTAACCGTGTAGAACTGTTTGTTTGTAATTTGTTATGTTTACAGGTACCCAGTAATGAATCTGATTGAATTTAGGATAATATTTTATATGGAATCCATATCTGTTGGATCTTCCATTTCTTTTCATATTTTAGATTTGCCGATTCTATGAAAAGTGTCTTAAAAGTTTTCATTTTCCTGAGTCGTAGGGAGTAAAAATTAAAACGAGATTAGCTTGATAAAATTTCAACGAAATGAAAATTTATGATACTTCTTATCACATAATACAGAGAGATACATTTTGAAAAATTGAAAAAAAAATTGTTGAGGGACAAAATCAAACAGGCAGCCAATTTTTCGTGCCATTTTCAATTTTCAATGCACCATTTCATAATGTATTGAAATTGCCCATATTTTTTCATTACAATCAATTTCTTACTAGTGCAGCCAATGAAAAATACTCAAGGGCATATTACTCTAGTGGCATACACTCAAAAGTATGACTTGGGCACATTCACTTGATAACAGGCAGATCATGTTGTTATTTATTTCTTATTTGTTTACTGTGTTTCCCTGTGAATAATTGTGTTTACTGAACAAGACATTTATTTACATTTTGAAATTGAATCATCATTCCACCTTCAAAAGGATGATCTTATACAGAATTACATAGCTTATAGATGATGATAAAATATAACAGTTGCTGACAATTGTGTATTTAGCATATACAGGCAAAATTGATAGACGAGTGAGGGAGGACTAGTTATAATGATTGGGGGTGGGGGGCTGGGGGCGGGGGGCATGGCATACCCTGAAGTGCCCCCACTCAGCAAGATGTTTTCTCAGTACTAGTATCTATAACTTTGTCCGTAAAAAAAGAGATTTTTGTATTTGTAACACGTTTGGATTTTCTGTCAACCTAAAAGCCCATAGCGAGGGACCAGGATAGATAAAAACCAACAAGTTGTATTTAATTTGATAAATAAGTTTAATGCCAGTACAATTAAATTCCCTTTTTTGTTTGGAACTCAAACCACAAACTTTCTGTATGAATAGTTATTACTGTAAAAATATTTATTTTTGTGGGACTTAATTTTTGAGGATTTAAATTCTACTCATACTAATTTGAACAGTTTATGGACATAAAAAAATTCATGGATATTCAAATTTTTTCAAAAAATCACTATTTTGTTTATAACTGATTTCGTAGATGAATATAGCTCAGTTATTCTACTCATACTAATTCAAACGTTTATGGACATACAAATTTATGAATCGAGAGAACCTGGATTTCCATTGATATTTTGCTCTCTTACTTGCCAAAATATTTTATCCTGCTAGACAGGTCATTATCAGGGCACTTTCTATATTGAAATCTAAGTATTTTCTTCATTCTGTATCTGATAATGTGTGTTGTTAATTCCATATTGTAATGATTTTCATACACTTATTATTGTTCCTGTCAATATAAATGTGTGATTTTCTAGTTTGAACCACTGCGTATATGTTTCAGTGTCATTTTCACTTTTTTTTTAGGATTTTTTTTTTACTCAATAAATCCTAATATTCAACATAACTTTTAGCATGCAATGTTATCAGTACATTTTACATTTTAAAAAACCGAATTAATTTGTGATGTAAATACTTTTAAACTTCTGTCTAGTCATATAAGCAATTACGGCACAAATTGAAGTACACATATATTCCATATTTTCCAACATGTTTGCCTCACAATTGCCAGTCTTCCAATCTAAGGAAATTGGTTTGATGGCAGGTTTACAGGTATTGTCATTAGTTAGGTGAGAACACTTTTGAGCTCTGTATATGAAAAAATATCAATATATTTTTGGCATGAGGTTGATGTCACATGGCTTCAAAGCATCATGAAGGTCATAAGACCTTGACCTTTGCTGTGGTTAAATGATCATGACTTTAGGTGAGGTCAAAAGACCTTGACCTTAGTTGAAATCATGATAATAACTTTGTTTATATGACCTGCGATGCTGTTATATGGCTACAAAATTACATGTGGTCATGTGACGTTTGGCATAGCCATATGATCTTGTCATTAAACATCACCATATGACCTAGACATTAGCTTTGGTCTTGTGACCTTTGGTGTATGACATTGATGTTAGATTTCACCAGATGATTTTGACATTCGCTAAAGCTACATGACATTAAGCTGTAACACACACACATGTATCGCTGCACCAAACCCAGACAAATTTCAGTGAAATGCTAAATGATTGAAATGAAGAAAGTAGAGTGTTATTTATACTTCATAAATACTGGTGACCATCATCTTTTGAATGATGACTTTTTTATAATCTTAAAGCTGATGTAATAAAACACAAATGATACACTTTAAATGAAAGTTTTTCTATATCAGTGAGATTTTTTCATTCTGTTTTTAGCTCTAGAATGCCAGTGGATTGACAAAAGAGATATGATTACAGTCATTGTACATTCATGTTATTTGTTGAAGGAAATGATTTCCAATTATTTTTTTATCTGTAAATACAAACAAAATCATTGAACTATTTTTATATCTATTGTTACATAATTACAGTGTATGACATGTTTGTCCATAAAAGATGATTTTTTTGTTTTATATGACTTGGTGTTTTAAAAAAAACACATGTGTGATGTTGATGTTTGAAATCAGATATGTAATTGGGACCAATATACATCATGTACAAGGGTAAACCTTTGAGTTTTAAATGGGAGTTGACACATGCTTTGATTTGTTTTTGAGTTGACATTTAGAAATGGACATGCTTTGATCTTTGAATGGGACATATAGAAATGGACATGCTTTCATTTTGAATGAGAGTCAACATATAGAAATGGACATGCTTTCATTTTTGAATGAGACATTTAGAAATGGACATGCTTTGATTTGTTTTTGAGTTGACATTTAGAAATGGACATGCTTTGATTTTTGAATGGGACATATAGAAATGAACATGCTTTCATTTTTGAATGAGACATTTAGAAATGGACATGCTTTGATTTGTTTTTGAGTTGACATTTAGAAATGGACATGCTTTGATCTTTGAATGGGACATATAGAAATGAACATGCTTTCATTTTTGAATGAGACATTTAGAAATGGACATGCTTTGATTTGTTTTTGAGTCGACATTTAGAAATGGACATGCTTTGATTTGTTTTTGAGTTGACATTTAGAAATGAACATGCTTTCATTTTTGAATGAGAGTTGACATAGAAATGGACATCATTGATGAATATTTTCATCAGTTACTATAACATAAGCATGTATATCTTAATTGTTTTTACTTATATCTAAAAATATATCAATATGATTTTCCCTGACACTAATCTCCTGACCTAAATGTTGTAACAATTAAGAAACAGGTAAATGGTACATGTATATTTAAAGTCTATGAATTACTGTACATACTAGTATACTATTGTAAAATCATGTTTTTGTGGGATTAAAATTTTGTGGGCTTTTTTTTCTACAAACTTGATTTTGGAGACACATAATTTTGTGGAAAAATATAGCATAGAAATCTTCTTATACAAATTTTAACAATTTGGTGAGATGAATTTGTGGATCAAGTGTAACCACATAGTCACTGAAAATAAGTGTCACAAAAATGAAAATTAAAAATTTATAGTACATTGAAGTATGATATGAAAGCTTCTAAAGTACATATGAAAATCGTTTTGGATATGTGAACTTCAAAAAAGAAAAGCATCGATTGATCATATCAATAGTAAGATTTTATGAATATTTATGAATTTTGCAATATGCCATTAACTTATGATAAGCCGACCCAAGTATATGGCAATTTCATCCGAAATACAATGTACCCACAATTGTTTACACAGTAAGCATTTCCCTGTAGTAAGCATAAAAGGTATATTTAGTCTTGAAAAATCTTTGTCTGAAGTTAAAAAATTCATAAACAAATTTAACTTTTCCATGATTTTATTATTTTCAAAACAGCAAATGATTTAAATATCAACAATTTGTTTTGGCAACTTTTAGTGTGTAATATGCCCGACCTCCTTATTTATGTGTTGTCCCCCTGGGCTTATTTGAGGATATATAAGGTACATCCTTTGGTAAACAGGGTGTCAATGTTATTTTATACGATGTGTTTTTATATACTATTCCAATGTACAAAGTACAGTTGGTACTTGTCAATGTCAAAACTCCCAGGGTTCCTTGCAGAAGCATTGCGTTCTCTTGTAGGAGAACATGATGATATTGCAGAAAGGTCACAAACATACAACATAAATTTTGGTGCTATTAAAAACGTGACGTACAAGTGAAGATGGAATTTGTACAACAAATTTAATGTGTAACTTTCATACTGGTTATGAAGTTTGTTAGTGGTGGAGCATATTAGTTTTTATATGGGCAGATTTTTTCACCTGATAGAAATTTGTGTATGATGTTTTGTTAAGTATACCATACATATAGGTTACCTTTGATGTCAGATGAATGAATATAATGTGTCTTTGGTACAGGAAAAGTTCCATATTTGTTCCTGATATAAAAATCTATCAATTTATTTAGATACAAAATCAAAGAAAATGTTTCATAATTATAATGTAATTTTACAGCACACTAATCAATATTGCAGATCATACAATTTTTTAAATTTTTACTGTGCATGTTAGTAAGGTCATAAAGATTTGTCACCAATGTCTGTCAGAATTTTGTACTTTAGGGTGTCTGTCGATAGGTATTTCATTACATTATGTTATGTATTTTGTCAGTAGGTAGTGTAATTCTCTGGAGTATCATTACATGTCTCTTATTTTTGAATTTGAATATTTTTTATTTTTATACTTAAAAAGAACTACAAAGAATATTTCTCATATTTTTAATTAAAATTTTCATTATTCACTAGAGAAATGATTCAAGAAAAAAAGTTTACTTGCCTCATTACCAGGTGTTGGCCATATAATATTTGTTGAGTGAGAGAACACAAAGAAGAATTGTAATGAAAAGAGGGATATAAGATGATATTCAAAGTGTGTCAAAGTCATATGAGAACTATTTTTGTATCCCATGTAAAAGTTTTTTTTATCTTTATAGTGCTCCAACCAAAAAATACTGTGTGAAAAAAAAAGATAAACCTGAAGTCTGCATTCAGTCAAAAATAAAAAAAATCAGTGGACAGTGTCTTGTTTCAATGTCCAAAATACATACTTGGGTGATTACTTCCATTCATTAATTTTTAAATATTCATTGAGAGAATTCTTTTGATTTACTTTCTCAAAAAATTTAATTCAAAGGTCTCTTAAATTCTGGTTGAATTTTATCATATTTGTAGTGTTTGTATGCATAATAGAGATTTATTCAAATGATTTGTCTTTTTTCCAATGCAGTTTAATCTATCAGCAATATGCAGCATAAATTGATATTTTGTTGAATACTGTGTATTCTTAGATCAAAGAGTGAATCTCGAGGCACAATGCTGCCAATTAATTCAGTCAAATATAGGTATCAGAGAGTTGACTCAACACTTGTTTTCAATACTTCAGGCCAAGCCAATTGAAAATGGTCAGAGTTTGCAAGACTCTTGTCTGCAACAGTTTAGGCCAAGCAAACTAAAAAATAGTCAGAGTGTTGGCAAGACATCTGTCTTAAAAAGTTCAGGCCAAACCAACCAAAAATTGTCAGAGATTTGGCAAGACTCTTTTCTTCAATAGTTTAAGCCAACCCAACTGAAAATTGTCAGAGAGGTGGCGAGACATTTGTCTTCAACAGTGTAGGCTAAGTCAACTAAATATCTGTGTCAGAGAGTCCACTAAGGCACACATCTTTTCAACGGTTTAGGCTATTTAGTCAATCAAATATATCTGTCAAATGAGAAAGACCACAAGACAAACATCATTGACACTGTTAAGGACATGAGAACCAGTTATCTGTGTCATACTGGACACTCAGTTCACAAAACAAACATGTTGATAGTTTACGCCAAGCCAGCTATCGTAAAAAATCATTCTGGATAAAAAAATCATACAAGTACATTTATTTTCAAATATTAATTTCAGCATTATTTTTTCTTACTCTTTTATGTTACTTTCCAGAATTATCTAAAAATCTCAAGGATGGCTTAAAAACATTTCATTTCAATTGTTATTCCAGGCCCTTTTGGCCTCTTGTTTGCATGAACTTTTTTTATAAATTATTCATCTAATTCAATAGAAATGTTTGGCACCCGGTGGTAGGATATGATGACCATATTGTTTAAACCAGGAAGTTAGAATACTAACTTCTGCAAAGATACACGGGACCACAAATGAGCGTCTGGCAGGTTGAACCAGACAATTACAGATAATTACTGCAATATGTTGTCTAGGAGCCATTTTTTTTCTCCCATTGAAGTGCTGTTGGCCTCCTGTGATAGTCATGGTTAATATGCAGGGTGATATGACAACAGTTACATTTCCATGATATAGTGTTATATGTTGCTAATGTTAAAGTTAAAGTAGTATATTTTATAAAATATATCCAAGTTACTTGTTTCGCAAGAAAGCAATTCCAAGTGTATTGCATATTGTAATATAGAGTGACTAACTGTATTCTATATACACATAGATTTGATTACATGATTATACTGTAGATTTATTAATGTTTCATATGAAATAAAATATATAAGTTAATTCATAACAAAATAAATGAATAGTGATGAAACAAATGTAGTTTTATTTTTTATTTTTGTGTCACTTCAAAAGGTGATAGATAGATAGATAGTAGGGCTCACAAGAGTTCAGTCAGTACAGTATTGACTCGCACAACTTCGGTTGATGGTTCAATGTTTCCTACAAGTAGCAGCTTGTTCTATTCAGGAAACTGAGAAATGGATTGGTCTGCTGACTTGTGTGTCATTAGACAAGCAACAGATGGCAGGAGATGGGTCTCCCATGTGGTACACTGAGGTAGTCACCAACTACTTACTACTCATGGTGACCCACCTCAAAATGACACCGGCAGTTCACAAGTTGAAAAAAAAAATTAATTAAGGAATGACACTTGACCTCAAGTTGTATAATAGTATTGGAAATATGATCATCATCATCCTTAACAGGCAAGCTGTTGTTGAAGAAAGTAACTTTTTACGGAATTATCAAACTTTGATATTTACCATAATATGGCATTTAAATTCCTATCAAGTAAACTTACCTAAATCAGTTGTGTATTACCAGCTCATGAACTGCCAACAGAATAGGTAGTAATGTCAATAGACTGAGGTTTCCTTTCCTTGCAAGATTAAAATTGAAAATGACAATAAAAGCATTATGCTGCTTTCAGTTGGCATTCATGTGTCTATGAATTGAGATCATGGAGAGATTTTTGTGTCCACCATTGTATGGCCTTTATAAGGTTATCTGAGACAAAGTCTCAGGGTGACCTATTGTGATCCTCTTTTGTCCGGGGTCATGGGTCATGGGTCGAATTGATTGAAATTTCAAAGATGTTCTACTGTTCCTGGATGGAAGATTTGATATAGGAAAATTCAAATCTTGAGTGTAAATTCAATTAATTCAAACTTGGTTGGAAGCCTAAGCATGGGACAGTAGTTAAGGTATACAGGAGTCACATTTGTATTATGTGTACAATATAGTTAAAGTTATATTACTTTTTTTAACAAAATTATTTCTATGATATATCACATGCACCAATCAGGACACTGACTCTCTTTTTGAGATCATGGAGGGGTCTTTGTGTCCACCATTGCCTGGCTGTTATTGAGATCATGGAGGGGTCTTTGTGTCCACCATTGCCTGGCTGTTATTGAGATCATGGAGGGGTCTTTGTGTCCACCATTGCCTGGCTGTTATTGAGATCATGGAGGGGTCTTTGTGTCCACCATTGCCTGGCTGTTATTGAGATCATGGAGGGGTCTTTGTGTCTATCATTGCCTGGCTGTTATTGAGATCATGGAGGGATCTTTGTGTCAACCATTGCCTGGCTGTTATTGAGATCATGGTGGGATCTTTGTGTCCACCATTGCCTGGCTGTTATTGAGATCATGGAGGGGCCTTACATGCACACCATTGCCTGGCTGTTATTGAGATCATGGAGGGATCTTTGTGTCCACCATTGCCTGGCTGTTATTGAGATCATGGAGGGATCTTTGTGTCCACCATTGCCTGGCTGTTATTGAGATCATGGAGGGATCTTTGTGTCCATCAATGCCTGGCTGTTATTGAGATCATAGAGGGATCTTTGTGTCCACCATTGCCTGGCTGTTATTGAGATCATGGAGGGATCTTTGTGTCCACCATTGCATGGCAGTTATTGAGATCATGGTGGGATCTTTGTGTCCACCATTGCCTGGCTGTTATTGAGATCATGGAGGGATCTTTGTGTCCATCAATGCCTGGCTGTTATTGAGATCATGGAGGGATCTTTGTGTCCATCAATGCCTGGCTGTTATTGAGATCATAGAGGGATCTTTGTGTCTATCATTGCCTGGCTGTTATTGAGATCATGGAGGGATCTTTGTGTCCACCATTGCCTGGCTGTTATTGAGATCATGGAGGGATCTTTGTGTCCACCATTGCCTGGCTGTTATTGAGATCATGGAGGGATCTTTGTGTCCACCATTGCCTGGCTGTTATTGAGATCATGGAGGGATCTTTGTGTCCATCAATGCCTGGCTGTTATTGAGATCATAGAGGGATCTTTGTGTCCACCATTGCCTGGCTGTTATTGAGATCATAGAGGGATCTTGCCCGATGAGCTTCATTAACAACAATTATTCAATGATTAAGCAATTGAGACTTACATATGAAATTTGAAAATGATCTTTGTAGTATTTTTTAGGAAAGAGTGATAACAAATTTTAACTATCAAAATCCAAGATGGTTTCTTATTGGCTATAGCATGTTTTCCTAATCAGTCAAAAAAATCGATCATAAACAACTAAGGACTAAATTGAATGTTCACATGTAATTTGAGAAAGATTGCTAGTTCTTTTCAAGAAATATGTATATGTGGCTATAACATAAAAATCCAAGATGGCCTCCAGTTTGCCATTTTTATCTGATCAGTCCCAAAATGCATCATGCACAACAAGAGACAAAGGTGAGTCCATTTTGTTTTCATTTTCAAAATTCAATATGGCTGCCTCTCAGCTATTTTTGTCTTTTAGATCATGTCTAGAGTTAATGCATAACAAAGGACTAGGGGAATTTACACATGAAACAAATGGCCAATTAACTACTTCTTACGAAATGGTTTACGAAATTTGATTATGAAAATCAAAGAGGGACACCTGTCCATTTTTCTAAATTTTATTTTTCGGACCAATTACAAAAAATAAGTATGCACAGTTACATATGTAACAAGGGAAGTAGACATGAACTTTGAGAGAGATCCAATCAGGTACTTTGATCTCAAGAAAGAGTGGTAACAAACTTCAATCGTCAAATTCCAAGATGTCTGCCTGTCATTCATTAAATGCTTTCTGATTAATCAACATGTACAAAACGTTACCAAGTGGAATCTACAATTGAAATTTGAGAAAATTGATTCATACAAGGAATAATGAGAGCAATATTCAAATTTCAAATTCAATATGACCCACCGTCGGCTATTTTGTTCTTCAGATCAGTCCCAAAACTTAAGATGCTCGTCTAGAAGACAGGAAGGTTGTGATCCTTCTTGTTACTGAGAGCAGTGACGTATAATACAATATCTGTATTATACGTCCCTGCTGAGAGTTACAGTACAAATGTAGAAAAAAGTGAGATTACTTAAAAGAGATGACAAATAACATGACGTTTGCCAATTGCCGCCAATTTATACAACTTTACACTTATCACACACTGAAGATGGTTTTTTCAAACCACATTGTGTTTTTTTTCTGCTGAAATTGCTTAATCAGTGGTATCTTTTATTTGTTGACGGTTTTTAGTACTACCTTGAACTAGTAATCACAGTTATGTTTCGTAACACTGTAAAACATTTAGTTGGCCCTTTATTTCAATATAATTCAATATTTTCAAAAATGTTCATGATTAAAATATGTGTGAAGGATGGTCAAGAAGACAAAAATCGGTAAAAATAACTAAGCACTTGGCATTCATTGTCAGTATATTCTAGTATCGCGAAGATTTTAGTTTTTCCAAATACGCAGAAGAGTTCCAATGAAAAATAGCAGGAAGATACCGTGGTCAGGATGTTAACGTGAGCGTGTGATGTGGACACGACTTCGAGTGATGCTACCGATTAAAAAGATGAGGAATGCGCTTGTAACTGTAGCTGCAGTCGCAGCATTGATCATAAGTAAGTTACATTCCTTTTCCTTCATTATTTCCTTGTTACTTCAGTGGTTTAGTGCCGCCGGTAACATGCGCAAATTCACAAGACACAACGTTGATGGGAATCGAAAGTTCTTTGTGTACTAAGCTTACAGTATGCGTTCTTGTCACAACCAGAGTCAGACGAGCCACAAATTAGTAAGAGTGCCAGTATTTTTGAAATAATGAAATTGATAAGGGCGTTTTAGTATACAGATATAAACAATCTATTTTGATGGAAAATACTTCCTTGGACAGGTCGGGGAAAACTACAAATTTGTGATCTGACCTTAGTATCAACACATCAGCTGAAGACACAATAAACACCATGTCTAAAGAAATTGTCTCCAAAAATCACTTGAGAAATTACCAAATTTGATTCTTTTAATGCGATAGACAATCAGGAAGCTAAAAATGACGAGATTGAAAAAAAAAAAAAAAATGCCGGATTGAAGAAGTATCAAGGAAGCAAAAATATGGGAGCAGCTTGTTTCAGTGCTTACAAAATAATTTGTTTCAGTACTTTTGAAAATGTTTTGATAATGTATTTAATGAAGTTTTTAAAGGTGTTTAATAATTAATAAATATTACTCATTCCCTTACTGAAAAATTGTTGACTTGTTGTGTAAACCATTTTGCAAGTACCAAAACAAATTTTGTATGTACAGAAACAACTTGGTGCCAAAATAACATGGTACGAATCATTTGAAATGACTTAAGTTCCAAAAATATGTAGGTCTATGATGGATTTACAAAGAATAATTCAGTTATATAGAGCAGCTCCTTTGGCACATGTAGTAAAATTGTGAATTACTGTCCTTTATCACACCAGATACCCAGGTTTGATTCCTGTGGAGTAATTAGGGGGAATTGTTTTTTTCCCTATTTTTTCATTTAGCTCCTAACGAAATCCTGCAGGTTGCAGAATTATGAAAATCCGGGTTTAATGTTAGTTTTTAGGGTATCCGTTAAAATTTGGTAAATATTGAGTGAAAACGGATCTAGAAGTCATGTAAATGGAGGAGGTCATCTTGTAGCTTGTAGTGGTATGTGCATTCTTTTTAACTCAGATGATGGAAGATGCTTCTTTTGCTAATTTTGTAGAGCAATGGACTGGCACTCAAAAGGCATTGATATGTTTCCTGTTGTATTTTCACTCAGAACACAGGGTTGATTTGCAGAATCAAAAATATTTTTTGTATTGTCTGATACTTATACGATAATTATGATATATCAGAGGGCTCTCACACCCCATTTTGGGACTGGGGCCCGGGACCCTTAGAATTGGGAAAAATAATGGTGTTTTCCTTAGAATTGGGAAAACTTGGGGTCTAAATTGGGAAAAAAAGATACTATTTTGCATTGGGAATTTGGCCCCAAATCTAACAGATTGAGAGCCTTGTATCAGTAATATTTATATCAAAACAGAACAATCTAAAAATTTTATCTAACCATTTGTAATCTGAAACATCCTTTCCTTCGATGGGTAGGAATCTTCATCACTTTTGTAATATACATGCTAGTGCCAGAACCTTGTACTTTGTATAGCATAATACTAAAAAACTAATCATACATTGTGTAAACCCTGTCACCATTTATCAATAATGTTGTTCACCTGAAAATCTGGCAAAATTTTATCTGTTTATTTTGTATAAGCTCCATCCTGCTTCTCCGAGAATGTAAAAGATATAGCGTCACATTTCATACCTTATATAGTAACTGGCACCATTTTGTATGCATGTGTATGAAAATGTTTTAAATGATGTATCGAGTATTTAATAATTCCAGGAGACCTACTACATATAAGCTTTGCACTGTAAACTTACTTCCTTATTATAGGTATTACTTTTCGCTTTATTTATAAGCTTTTTAAAATTAGATATGCTTGCAAAATTTGAAGAATGTTAGTTTACAATATTATGTGAAATACCTACCATGAATTTGCGGGTGTAGTGCGCAGGTACGTATTTCAGGACAATTAGTTATCATTTGATAGCTTTTTTAACTTAACTGCAGAAGATTTCGGTAATTTTGCTACAAGACTTTGTCTTATTAGTAGATAAATACCATATACAACTTCTTTACAATGATTTCTGTTTAATTTAGATAAAATATAGCAACCTCTTGCAGTCAAAATAGACCCTCTGTCACTTCACTGAAGGTAAAATCCTAACGATAAGACAACATGTACTTACAACTTAAATAATTCTTGATACTATGTCTTCAATGTTTTCAGTTTATGTTTTTTGAGAATATTTTCTTGGAAGACATTGATTTGAGATTTCAAATAGAGTACATATGGTACAATATTTCCCACAGTATGTAAATACACACACTTTGTGATTTTTTGTATTTTTCGTTTATTTCCCGAGTTACACCTGATTACATTGCTCTTTTGCTGTTGTAAATAAAGCACTTCTGATTAATCTCGTTTTGAATGCGAAACATTGCAGATACGGCTCTGGTCAAAGAAAATTGACATCAGGTAATTAAATATTTAATAAAAACTCATCCCAGAGACCAGTTAGATTAGGTATGTATTTCCAGATATTAATAGAAAATATTATTTCATCAGATTACAGTTAAAATTTTTTTTATATACAACTACAACAAGAAACAGTTAACCTGTTAATTGCATCTGATGATGAAACAATGAGCAACGTACATATATGTTTTAACATAGGATCAACAAATTGGAAAAATTTTCAAACTAAGTCTTTGGCATATTAGGGGGCTACCCACTCAAACTAATGATCATACTTACAGACAATACTATAGATATTATACACTAAAATTACACTCAAACTTGACTCCAGAAAAAAAAGAGGAGCTAGATTCTGTTGAAATTCAGAGTAGCATGTGACACTTAAAGGTAACCTGGAGAAGCTTAAAGTCTCTAAGCGATTTAGAGAGGTCAGATTAACAAGACTCGAGAGAAGACTGCTCAGCAAAAGAAAGTCTGAAGTGATTGCAGAGCCTATGACTCTTGAGTGACTTAAGACTATGGTAAGCTGACGAAGATTCAGCATCTAAGACAAGCTAAATCTTGAGTGATTCTAGTGACAAAATTTTACTGAATTTAAGGTATTGGGGGTCAAAATTGAAGGAATATATAGTGTTATTAACATAACAGCATCTAAGACAAGATAAATCTTGAGCGATTCTAGTGACAAAATTTTACTGAATTTAAGGTATTGGGGGTCAAAATTGAAGGAACACATAGTGTAATAAACATAAATGAGTGAGAGCCCACCAATGAAAATCCATCAAATAAAGCTAATAACAGTGATACCCCCATGACCTGTCATCTGCTCGTTTACATTTTCCATTAACGAAGTAAAAGTAAAATGGCAGTCAAATGACTTCTTTCAATTTAGTAAAATATATTTGCATTTTAACATTTTTAAAAGCATTTTTTTTTGCTCTATCTATGATAAGGAATTGTTTGTATACACAGTGTTTTGAAATCCTGTTTAGCAATTAAGATTAGGAAACTAGATGCGTGTGCAAAATTATGTTCCCGCCCATCTTCTCACCAGGAAGTAAACATCAGTTGATAACAACACTCTTGAGGAGTAATATGCTTGCGTATATCAGATGACGTTTATGTTGATGTTTTACGAAGTATTTGTACATATTACTGTGTTTTACATTCAACAATGTGGGACAATCCTTTTTGTTTTAAGATAAATAAATACGATAGAAAGACATATATAGTTACCTACAAGAAGTGTGCGAAATCTTGTACCTTCACATTACATCATCAATTGGCACGCTGCACTATTCTTCAAAATCTCTTGTTTTTGTCTTGCAGCATTGCATATAAACAGAAGATTGTCTGAACATTGGTTCTGGACTGTTATGTATTTTGGAACAGCCATTTTGTCGGGGCATATCACATGCACTAATAACCTGCATGGTTCACACCCTGATAATTTTAGTTGTTGTAACATGTCATGCTTCCAGAAAGAATAAAAAGTAATTATTTGAGCAAAGGATACCAGTACTGACTGATTTTATTTTATCTTTTCCAGTTGGCTTTGGAAAGTTTTCAAATTCTAATGAAGTATTAAGGTAAGTAATTTTTGTATATAGCAGTGATAGATGGATGATCTAAATTTTAAGTTAAGCCAATGTATTAATACCAAAATCAAAGAGAAGACTAAATGGTTGTGCCCACGAAAGACACAGGAAACATAATTTTACTTTGTGTATGATCTACAAAAAATAACTTTACAAGAATTGTTTTTCTTAAAAAGCAGCTATTTTTTTCAAGTAATTTTGACTGGAAAGACTGCTTAATATGTTTGCTTGCAGTGTTCTATAAAAAAGATTAAAATCTTCTTCAAATTCTTCATGAACATAATATTTGTATCATTAAGAGAATCACAATATTAAAACAGTTCCCTCTGATGACCCATAAAACCGATATTTTATAAAAAGTTTTTGCCAACAGTTGTAATTTTTGCAGTTTTCTCACTTGCTTATTGCAAAAGCCATATAGTAAACTATATCATTTTCTTCATGACTATACATGTAATGATATTTTAGCAACTTTTTCACTGAACACATTGTGCTAAAATATGTTTTTGTTAATTGTCGCCTCTGGGTATTGTTATGCAAATGTATACCACAATTTCTGTTGATCTAGCAGTGCTCCAGATAGCCTGCGTGAATGCGTTTTCACGCACAATATTTCTAATTTCACGCTAGGAAAAAAATAAGATTTGCGTCATTAACCCGTGCGTAATCCGAACTCTGCGTCAATGTCCGGCTCCAATATTACGTAGTTAGAAAACTCAATAATCTAAGTCAAACAACAGACACTTATCAAGTAAACGAAACTCGTAACAAGCGCTTTCTTGATCGTGATTATAAACCAGTCGCATAGCAAATATGGCGCTGTCAAAAATGTTTACAAGTTCAGTGTTACCCTAATATGGAAAAACCCATACACTTGATGAAGGCAGGGGTAAAAAAACCCCTCAATTTATAAAGGTAGGAGTGAAAACCCCACATGTCAAAAAGTTATCTGGAGCACTGATCTAGGCAAATTCATCCTTGTGTTAATTTGCTGAAAAATCGATATTGTGCTAAAATTTTACTGGATTTACAGTAATGTTATTTTCCAGATTATTATTTTTGTGGTTTTATTTTATCCTTGAAAATGAAAAATAATATAACCCCTAAAATAGTAGTTATTGCAGTATGTTGTGATTAGTTATGGGCACCATTTATCATTATCATTTATGAAGACAAAAATGGTTCCTATCACTAGTTTTAGTAGTGTATTCCATCTTTGTAATGCAGAGTTATCTGCTCTTGTTAGCAACTTTTGAGTATCATGTCACTGTTGTTTCATCACAAATTCACTCCTGAAATCAATGACATAGCTCACAACGACAGATAATTCAACAACAAGAAACAGAATAAAGATAAGCCTTTGCAGTCTTTATAATCACTGACAAATGAATATTAGGCTTTAAATTAATAAATCATGTATTTATTTTACAACAATTGGGAAACAAGGTTTTCCAACTTATATTAATCACTATTGTTGGCCTGGATGGGAAACGGTCTTATTGTGGAAGGAAACTTGAGTACCTGAGGAAAACCCACATGGTTGGGCAGGTGACCTTCCATACCATTCCATGTCCGTTATGGGAATCGAACCCCAAACGGCTAGGTGAAAGTCAAGTGCATTACCACGGTGACACTTGACCCATCCAAGGCTTTTTCTGATGAAGACAGTTGAATAGATTGATGAGGGCGTGGCCCTTTTTTTTGTTCTCTGTGATGATGATCCATTACTGGTGATATCATCATGAAGTCAGAGTTTACAAAACAAAGTATTTTAGGAGTTAACTTCAGATTGTACAAAAGACATACAAAAGAATAGCAACTTTTAATGTAAATAAAAAAAATTAGATACAGTTCAACCAAATAATGAAAATCAAAAAAAAAAAGATTGATACAAACACAGAAAATTGAATAAATTTCATAACATCCCAATATTGGATAGCTTCAAAAGAACATAAAGTTCATGGGTATATTTTGAATGATGCCACTGTTTGAATGAATTAAAAGGTAGCATTATTTTTAGATTTTATTTGGAGTTTTAACAGTGAAGTTTTGATTACTGACAGCTACTTTATACTTCAATCTTTATCACGCCCATCTAGCTATATAGCAAAACTAGAGAAACTTCTGGATAACACTCCGAATGTGCTCATCACTGAATTAACGTGAGTGTAAATTGTCCCCAGGTTGTACACTGTATATGTTTAATTCTGTAGCCTTAGGCAAATCTTAGATCTATATGATTTATACTAGGAACTATAAACAACTTTCCAATCACTAAATGGAATTTATGTTCATCAAATATTTCCACCAACATTTGTTTTTGGAACAGGAGTTGTGAGTGACTGTGAACTAATGCTATTCTCTCCTCATCTGTGTTGGTCTCCCACCCCGAAATATGTGGATAGATTTATAAAGGCTGTTTATTCCATAAGGATATGTCCCACACCCCTCATATTTGATGAATCATTTGAGGTTTTAGATTGATGTTATGTCAATTTTTGCATTTGCAAAATTTCCCATGTTAGACTTAACATTTTTACAACAAAAGTCACTTTAAAGTTTCCAAGTTTTATATCTATAAGTATATATCCCATACCTCTCTCTCAATGTTCCCAGAATCCCCCCAAATGGGAGTTTTTCACCCCCAAAACATCTAATGTTTTATGCTAACTTCTGTAGAGGTTTCCTATATAAAGCATAACTACTGAAGGGGGTATGAATTATGTAAACCTAATAAATCTGAACATTGCTCTCCTACACGATAAAAATTTTGTGGTGGCTACTGTCAATGGACTTGTAAATCACTGATTACGCCTGTTATTTGCCTTTAACTGTTGAATTCCTAGATCACTTCTCGTATGTGGTAAGATGATAAATCGTTCAGTCATTCTAAAAAAATATATATATTTACCAGAAGAATCTAAGCCAGGTTCAGGTTGAGACTTGAAGGATGAACTCGGTGTGCATGACACTTTTTGTACATGATAATATTTTCAAGATGGCTGCCATCATCTTCGTGACAAATATTTGGTCTATATGGGTCCTAGTAACACATGTTCAGATCATATTTTGTACTTTACAAGATTTTCAAGATGGCCGCTAGCAGTTATTTTGAATTTTGACATTAGAAGAGATTTATTTGCAAAATCATGTCTTGACTAGGATGAAAACCAATTTTTATAAGTAAAACTTACACCTGTCAGGTGGGCTAATTTGAGGATTTTACATTTAAAACCATTTTTCAAAAACAAAAGATTAAAAATCCCACCTTCCCTACTGTCCCATAGGCCATTACGACAGAGACATAAAGTGATCTCCCTTCCTCAAAAATCCTTATGGCTTTAAAAAGAGGGGCAGAGAAAGGAAAGGGGAGGATAGGTTGGGACTCTATAAAGTTATGGTATAAATTACATCATGAAACTCATCTGAAACACGTCAACCATCAGAAGCGTCATAAAGGAAAGAGGAAGGAAGGTCACTTTATGTCTCTGTCATAATGGCTCATGGGACAGTAGGGAAGGTAGGTGCAGGAACTGTATTTGCATACTAAAGTTATGGTAATTATTACTGAAATGAATCTATCTTACTTTAAATCTAATCCTTAATAAATATATTATACAATATCATTATTCAAACATTTGCAAAGTTCAAGGCACAATTACAAATATTGAATATGGAAAGAGGATTTGAAGACAGACTTAATGTATGACATGAAATGTTTGTCATTTTCGTAGCTATAGACAAATCAAGAAAATAGCTTGTAAAGGTTAAGATTTCAATTGAGAGAATTTTGTGAAAACAATAAAGTTTCATATCTAAAGGATGACTAAAACCATGAAAATTACCAACAAATATTATATGAGATACAACATGTTAATTTCGCTTAACTGTGAAACCATTTTTATCGGTTGATTAATTTTTCTTGAATTTGTGAGTACTAAAAATCCACAAATTTATATCCCCACAACAATAGATAAAAGATGGGTTGTAGTACTAGTGAGTTTTGTAAGTTTAATCATTAAATCAAGTGCCAATAAAAAATTTTATTTGTAAAAAAAAACCACAAAATTTGAGCCCCACAAAAACAGATAATTTTACAGTATATCATCAGCAAGTGTTGTTACCTTGAGACAGCTGAATTTCATACAGATGCTCATTGTAATATCCAAAATATGACATTAAAGAGTAAAGAATAAAGTTTTTTCTACATATTTATGTGTGGTCAACAATTCTTTCTGGTAACTTAACAAAAAAGTTTCTCCTGGTCCTGTGGTGGATTAGTTCAGCCTGATTGGATGACAAGTTAGGTGAGGATTTAGACCAAACATGTTTGTAGTGACCTTAATTTACTGTGATGATCGACGATGTTGTAGATGATTTACACTCTCGCTGTTGTTTTAGGTCTGTAAAGGAGTTGGATCACGACACATACCAGTCCATTGAGCAACTGAAGCAGAGAGTGGCCATATTGGAGAAAGGGTATGTGTTTGATTTTCTGCACTAAGCCTGAGGTGATAACACATTACCTTAGACTCAAGGTTGATGTAGATGTCTATATAATGTATAACCAGAGGTTTCTTTATTTCTTTTTCAAAATCAGGGAAATTTGCTTGTTACAGGACCTACTTAAAGTCACTTGGTGGGTTTATTGCAGGTCTTACACAAAGTCAGGGGGTGGGTTTATTACAGACCTTACTCAAAGTCAGGGAGTGTGTTTATTACAGGTCTTACTCAAAGTCAGGGGGTGGGTTTATTACAGACCTTACTCAAAGTCAGGGGGTGGGTTTATTACAGACCTTACTCAAAGTCAGGGGGTGGGTTTATTACAGGTCTTACTCAAAGTCAGGGAGTGGGTTTATTACAGGTCTTACTCAAAGTCAGGGGGTGGGTTTATTACAGGTCTTACTCAAAGTCAGGGGGTGGGTTTATTACAGGTCTTACTCAAAGTCAGGGAGTGGGTTTATTACAGACCTTACTCAAAGTCAGGGAGTGGGTTTATTACAGGTCTTACTCAAAGTCAGGGGGTGGGTTTATTACAGGTCTTACTCAAAGTCAGGGGGTGGGTTTATTACAGACCTTACTCAAAGTCAGGGGGTGGGTTTATTACAGGTCTTACTCAAAGTCAGGAGGTGGGTTTATTACAGGTCTTACTCAAAGTCAGGGGGTGGGTTTATTACAGGTCTTACTCAAAGTCAGGGGGTGGGTTTATTACAGGTCTTACTCAAAGTCAGGAGGTGGGTTTATTACAGGTCTTACTCAAAGTCAGGGGGTGGGTTTATTACAGGTCTTACTCAAAGTCAGGAGGTGGGTTTATTACAGGTCTTACTCAAAGTCAGGGGGTGGGTTTATTACAGGTCTTACTCAAAGTCAGGGGGTGGGTTTATTACAGGTCTTACTCAAAGTCAGGGGGTGGGTTTATTACAGGTCTTACTCAAAGTCAAAGTCAGGGGTGGGTTTATTACAGGACTTACTCAAAGTCAGGAGGTGGGCTTATTACAGGTCTTACTCAAAGTCAGGGGGTGGGTTTATTACAGGTCTTACTCAAAGTCAGGGGGTGGGTTTATTACAGGTCTTACTCAAAGTCAGGGGGTGCTCTTATTACAGGTCTTACTCAAAGTCAGGGGGTGGGTTTATTACAGACCTTACTCAAAGTCAGGGGGTGGGTTTATTACAGGTCTTACTCAAAGTCAGGGGGTGGGTTTATTACAGGTCTTACTCAAAGTCAGGGGGTGGGTTTATTACAGGTCTTACTCAAAGTCAGGGGGTGGGTTTATTACAGGTCTTACTCAAAGTCAGGGGGTGTGTTTATTACAGGTCTTACTCAAAGTCAGGGGGTGGGTTTATTACAGGTCTTACTCAAAGTCAGGGGGTGTGTTTATTACAGGTCTTACTCAAAGTCAGGGGGTGGGTTTATTACAGGTCTTACTCAAAGTCAGGGGTTTTATTACAGGTCTTACTCAAAGTCAGGGGTTGGGTTTATTACAGGTCTTACTCAAAGTCAGGGGGTGGGTTTATTACAGGTCTTACTCAAAGTCAGGGGGTGGGTTTATTACAGGTCTTACTCAAAGTAAGGAGGTGGGTTTATTACAGGTCTTACTCAAAGTCAGGGGGTGGGTTTATTACAGGTCTTACTCAAAGTAAGGAGGTGGGTTTATTACAGGTCTTACTCAAAGTCAGGGGGTGGGTTTATTACAGGTCTTACTCAAAGTCAGGGGGTGGGTTTATTACAGGTCTTTTATTACAGGTCTTAAAAGTCAGGGGGTGGGTTTATTACAGGTCTTATCAAAGTCAGGGGGTGGGTTTATTACAGGTCTTACTCAAAGTCAGGGGGTGGGTTTATTACAGGTCTTACTCAAAGTCAGGGGGTGGGTTTATTACAGGTCTTACTCAAAGTCAGGGGGTGGGTTTATTACAGACCTTACTCAAAGTCAGGGGGTGGGTTTATTACAGGTCTTACTCAAAGTCAGGGGGTGGGTTTATTACAGGTCTTACTCAAAGTCAGGGGGTGGGTTTATTACAGGTCTTACTCAAAGTCAGGGGGTGGGTTTATTACAGGTCTTACTCAAAGTCAGGCGTTCTGGGTTTATTACAGGTCTTACTCAAAGTCAGGGGGTGGGTTTATTACAGGTCTTACTCAAAGTCAGGGGGTGGGTTTATTACAGGTCTTACTCAAAGTCAGGGGGTGGGTTTATTACAGGTCTTACTCAAAGTCAGGGAGTGGGTTTATTACAGACCTTACACAAAGTCAGGGGGTGGGTTTATTACAGGTCTTACTCAAAGTCAGGGGGTGGGTTTATTACAGGTCTTACTCAAAGTCAGGGGGTGGGTTTATTACAGGTCTTACTCAAAGTCAGGAGGTGGGTTTATTACAGGTCTTACTCAAAGTCAGGGGGTGGGTTTATTACAGGTCTTACTCAAAGTCAGGGGGTGGGTTTATTACAGGTCTTACTCAAAGTCAGGGGGTGGGTTTATTACAGGTCTTACTCAAAGTCAGGGGGTGGGTTTATTACAGGTCTTACTCAAAGTCAGGGGGTGGGTTTATTACAGGTCTTACTCAAAGTCATGGGGTGCTCTTATTACAGGTCTTACACAAAGTCAGGGGGTGGGTTTATTACAGGTCTTACTCAAAGTCAGGGGGTGGGTTTATTACAGGTCTTACTCAAAGTCAGGGGGTGTGTTTATTACAGGTCTTACTCAAAGTCAGGGGGTGGGTTTATTACAGGTCTTACTCAAAGTCAGGGGGTGGGTTTATTACAGGTCTTACTCAAAGTCAGGGGGTGGGTTTATTACAGGTCTTACTCAAAGTCAGGGGTTGGTCTTACTCAAAGTCAGGGGGTGGGTTTATTACAGGTCTTACTCAAAGTCAGGAGGTGGGTTTATTACAGACCTTACTCAAAGTCAGGGGGTGTGTTTATTACAGGTCTTACTCAAAGTCAGGGGTTGGGTTTATTACAGGTCTTACTCAAAGTCAGGGGGTGGGTTTATTAGGTCTTACTCAAAGTCAGGGGGTGTGTTTATTACAGGTGTGTCAGGGGGTGGGTTTATTACAGGTCTTACTCAAAGTCAGGGGGTGTGTTTATTACAGGTCTTACTCAAAGTCAGGGGGTGGGTTTATTACAGGTCTCAAAGTCAGGGGGTGTGTTTATTACAGGTCTTACTCAAAGTCAGGGGGTGGGTTTATTACAGGTCTTACTCAAAGTCAGGGGGTGGGTTTATTACAGGTCTTACTCAAAGTCAGGGGGTGGGTTTATTACAGGTCTTACTCAAAGTCAGGGGGTGGGTTTATTACAGGTCTTACTCAAAGTCAGGGGGTGGGCTTATTACAGGTCTTACTCAAAGTCAGGGGGTGGGTTTATTACAGGTCTTACTCAAAGTCAGGGGGTGTGTTTATTACAGGTCTTACTCAAAGTCAGGGGGTGTGTTTATTACAGGTCTTACTCAAAGTCAGGGGGTGTGTTTATTACAGGTCTTACTCAAAGTCAGGGGGTGGGTTTATTACAGGTCTTACTCAAAGTCAGGGGGTGTGTTTATTACAGGTCTTACTCAAAGTCAGGGGGTGTGTTTATTACAGGTCTTACTCAAAGTCAGGGGGTGTGTTTATTACAGGTCTTACTCAAAGTCAGGGGGTGGGTTATTACAGGTCTTACTCAAAGTCAGGGGGTGTGTTTATTACAGGTCTTACTCAAAGTCAGGGGGCTTGGGTTATTACAGGTCTTACTCAAAGTCAGGGGTGTGTTTATTACAGGTCTTACTCAAAGTCAGGGGGTGGGTTTATTACAGTTTACTCAAAGTCACACTTACAAAGTCAGGGGTGTGGGTTTATTACAGGTCTTACTCAAAGTCAGGGGGTGTGTTTATTACAGGTCTTACTCAAAGTCAGGGGGTGGGTTTATTACAGGTCTTACTCAAAGTCAGGGGGTGGGTTTATTACAGGTCTTACTCAAAGTCAGGGGGTGTGTTTATTACAGGTCTTACTCAAAGTCAGGGGGTGGGTTTACAGGTCTTACTCAAAGTCAGGGGGTGTGTTTATTACTTACTCAAAGTCAGGGGGTGGGTTTATTACAGGTCTTACTCAAAGTCAGGGGGTGGGTTTATTACAGTCTTACTCAAAGTTGTGTTTATTACAGGTATTACTCAAAGTCAGGGGGTGGGTTTATTACAGGTATTACTCAAAGTCAGGGGGTGTGTTTATTACAGGTCTTACTCAAAGTCAGGGGGTGTGTTTATTACAGGTCTTACTCAAAGTCAGGGGGTGGGTTTATTACAGGTCTTACTCAAAGTCAGGGGGTGGGTTTATTACAGGTCTTACTTACAAAGTCAGGGGGTGGGTTTATTACTTACTTACAAAGTCAGGGGGTGTGGTTTATTACAGGTCTTACTCAAAGTCAGGGGGTGGGTTTATTACAGGTCTTACTCAAAGTCAGGGGTGGGTGGGTTTATTACAGGTCTTACTCAAAGTCAGGGGGTGGGTTTATTACAGGTCTTACTCAAAGTCAGGGGGTGGGTTTATTACAGGTCTTACTCAAAGTCAGGGGGTGTGTTTATTACAGGTCTTACTCAAAGTCAGGGGGTGTGTTTATTACAGGTCTTACTCAAAGTCAGGGGGTGGGTTTATTACAGGTCTTACTCAAAGTCAGGGGGTGGGTTTATTACAGGTCTTACTCAAAGTCCGGGGGTGGGTTTATTACAGGTCTTACTCAAAGTCAGGGGGTGTGTTTATTACAGGTGTCAGTGGGTTATTACAGGTCTTACTCTTACTCAAAGTCATGGGGTGGGTTTATTACAGGTCTTACTCAAAGTCAGGGTGTGTTTATTACAGGTCTTACTGAAAGTCAGGAGGTGGGTTTATTACAGGTCTTACTCAAAGTCAGGGGGTGTGTTTATTACAGGTCTTACTCAAAGTCAGGGGGTGTGTTTATTACAGACCTTACTCAAAGTCAGGGGATGGATTTATTACAGGTCTTACTCAAAGTCAGGGGGTGTGTTTATTACAGGTCTTACTCAAAGTCAGGGGGTGGGTTTATTACAGGTCTTACTCAAAGTCAGGGGGTGGGTTTATTACAGGTCTTACTCAAAGTCAGGGGGTGGGTTTATTACAGGTCTTACTCAAAGTCAGGGGGTGGGTTTATTACAGGTCTTACTCAAAGTCAGGGGGTGGGTTTATTACAGGTCTTACTCAAAGTCAGGAGGTGGGTTTATTACAGGTCTTACTCAAAGTCAGGGGGTGGGTTTATTACAGGTCTTACTCAAAGTCAGGAGGTGGGTTTATTACAGGTCTTACTCAAAGTCAGGGAGTGTGTTTATTACAGGTCTTACTCAAAGTCAGGGGGTGGGTTTATTACAGGTCTTACTCAAAGTCAGGGGGTGTGTTTATTACAGGTCTTACTCAAAGTCAGGGGGTGGGTTTATTACAGGCCTTACTCAAAGTCAGGGGTTGGGTTTATTACAGGCCTTACTCAAAGTCAGGGGATGGGCTTATTACAGACCTTACTCAAAGTCAGGTGGTGGGTTTATTACAGGCCTTACTCAAAGTCAGGGGATGGGCTTATTACAGACCTTACTCAAAGTCAGGGGATGGGCTTATTACAGGTCTTACTCAAAGTCAGGTGGTGGGTTTATTACAGGCCTTACTCAAAGTCAGGGGATGGGCTTATTACAGACCTTACTCAAAGTCAGGTGGTGGGTTTATTACAGGTCTTACTCAAAGTCAGGGGGTGGGTTTATTACAGACCTTACTCAAAGTCAGGGGGTGGGTTTATTACAGGTCTTACTCAAAGTCAGGGGGTGGGTTTATTACAGACCTTACTCAAAGTCAGGAGGTGGGTTTATTACAGGACCTATTCAAAGTCAGGGGGTGAGTTTATTACAGGACCTATTCAAAGTCAGGAGGGCTTCTGCTGAACAGCAAAAGGCATGAGTGATTTAAAGACTTTGTATGGATTTCATAGCAACAGCAAATGCAGAAGTACCTAAGAATTGATTTTCTTAACAATTTTCAGCATTTAAACATAATTAGAAGTCTCTTCTGAATTTGAATGAAATTTTAATGAAATCCAGCAAAGAGTCTTAAACTAATCAAATGTGACATTATAGGTATTAAAGACAGTCGGTATTTAATTACAGAAAGAAGACATTCCCTGAAGTGAAGTTCCTCACATACAAAGACAGGAAAAGGATTCTGGTTTGTATATCTTAGACAGAAAATTAACAAAAACTGATAAAACCAGATGGAAATCAAAGCTCGATATACTTTGTATATACTGTAATGGAGACGTGTTAGATATACTTTGTATGTACTGTAATGGAGACGTGTTAGATATACTTTGTATGTACTGTAATGGAGACGTGTTAGATATACTTTGTATGTACTGTAATGGAGACGTGTTAGATATACTTTGTATTTACTGTAATGGAGACGTGTTAAGTATACTGTAATGGAGACGTGTTAGATATACTGTAATGGAGACGTGTTAGATATACTTTGTATGTACTGTAATGGAGACGTGTTAGATATACTTTGTATGTACTGTAATGGAGACGTGTTAGATATACTTTGTATGTACTGTAATGGAGACGTGTTAGATATACTGTAATAGAGACGTGTTAGATATACTTTGTATGTACTGTAATGGAGACGTGTTAGATATACTTTGTATTTACTGTAATGGAGACGTGTTAAGTATACTGTAATGGAGACGTGTTAGATATACTGTAATGGAGACGTGTTAGATATACTTTGTATGTACTGTAATGGAGACGTGTTAGATATACTTTGTATGTACTGTAATGGAGACATGTTAGATATACTTTGTATTTACTGTAATGGAGACGTGTTAAGTATACTGTAATGGAGACGTGTTAGATATACTGTAATGGAGACGTGTTAGATATACTTTGTATGTACTGTAATGGAGACGTGTTAGATATACTTTGTATGTACTGTAATGGAGACGTGTTAGATATACTTTGTATGTACTGTAATGGAGACGTGTTAGATATACTGTAATAGAGACGTGTTAGATATACTTTGTATGTACTGTAATGGAGACGTGTTAGATATACTTTGTATGTACTGTAATGGAGACGTGTTAGATATACTTTGTATCTACTGTAATGGAGACGTGTTAGATATACTTTGTATGTACTGTAATGGAGACGTGTTAGATATACTTTGTATGTACTGTAATGGAGACGTGTTAGATATACTTTGTATGTACTGTAATGGAGACGTGTTAGATATACTTTGTATGTACTGTAATGGAGACGTGTTAGATATACTTTGTATGTACTGTAATGGAGACGTGTTAGATATACTTTATATATACTGTAATGGAGACGTGTTAGATATACTTTATATATACTGTAATGGAGACGTGTTAGATATACTTTGTATCTACTGTAATGGAGACGTGTTAGATATACTTTGTATGTACTGTAATGGAGACGTGTTAGATATACTGTAATGGAGACGTGTTAGATATATTTTTTTGCTTGCTTTATTTAATGGGGATCATATATAGAGAATATGTTCTCAGTATCTTATGATATAAACTGTATTTTGGAAAAGGTGAAGGTACACTTATTGAAAATTCAGACTGTCGAAACTTCAGCAGTTTGTTAGGGATATTGAAGGTTATTTACCTGGAGTTGACGTTTTACTAAATCATGCCTGATGACTTACAAATATACTTCCACGCTTCCATGGATGTAAAAATCAATTTTACAATTATTTGTAAATAAACTTGATTATTACAAGAAATAAGATAGATTATTCAAACATTTATTTACAATTTTAGAAGAAATATTTATATAATTCTGAAAGTAATTCTGTGGAATTAATGCTCAGATATAGCTGTTCAGTCAATGGCAGTGTCAGTTGCGGGATAAAGTGTTATCCATGTTAAGTCCATTTATAAATAAATGTCACGTCTTGAGAACCTCTCAAAAGATTTGGTTCATACCCCATAGTATCATATTATCAAGTTCAATAGCTGAGGAGATCCTTGTTTGGGTAGGAGAGGAATTTGTCCTACAGACATGTTCTGGTCTCTGAGACTGTGTAGAAAAGTTAGTGGCATTTTGCTATCTCAAACAATTTATGTTTAAAAAGTAATGCTCTGTTTGTTCAATTAAACCCTCAATCACGGAAAAAAATTCACGTAAAAGTTTAAACCAATGGACCGTGAAGATGTTCGAGATAAGATCAACAGTTATGTACATGTAAAGTTCTGCTTTTAAAATATCAGTAAATCTAAGTAAAATAATTAATTTCTGGCAATAGTGACTATTCATGTTAGAGTGTATGTTAAAACTGCCAGGGGCCGTGCTAACTCGGATATATAGTAGGCCTATGTAACATCGGGTAAAGATCTGAGATTTGACTCATCACTCCATATTCGTGGTGAGTTGTGTTTCTCAGAAAGCTGAAATATGGGCCAGTCTGTGCTAAAACAGGGCTCTCACACCCCATTTTGGGACTGGGGCCCGGGGCCCTTACCATTGGGAAAAATAGCGGCGTTTTCCATAGAATTGGGAAAACTTGGGGTCTAAATTGGGAAAAAAAGATACTATTTTGCATTGGGAATGGGGCCGAATATCGGCCCCAAATCTGGCAGATCAAGAGCCCTGTAAAATGGTTGAGTTCTTGGGCTAAACACTTTACTCTAATTGTACTGGATAGTGTGTGATGGGCCTCCTGTATGTTGTTCAGTGAGGTAGTCACCAGCTTATACTGGTTTGATAAACCAAACAAACTTATAACAACTGTCCTTAACAGATTTCTGGAGGAGCTGGATTCGTTGGTTCCCATCTTGTTGACAAGCTGATGTTGGAAGGTCATGAGGTCACTGTGGTGGATAATTTCTTCACTGGTCGTAAACGTAACGTTGAACATTGGATTGGTCACGAGAACTTTGAACTAATCAACCATGACATTGTTAATCCACTCTTCATAGAGGGTAAGCATGAGCCTAAAGTAAACAATAAACTCTCTATCATGAGCGTGGCGAAACATTTTTCACAACATCTGTAAGTGACACTATTTGATCTTTGGATAACAGATGTGTTGAAATTTAGGAGCACTATTTTTCTGATTTTTTAAAAACATTTCATAAAAACATAGTACCTATGTGGTATACAAATTTGATATGATCAAAATCAAAAGGAATTTTCAATTTCTGGTGAATATATATGTTTAGTTGATTATGGTGGCCATTTCACATGTCATACCTCATAGACTTTTTACACATCATTTCTCCCCTTCTCGAAGGAAAAAAAAATTCCCTGACCAATAGCTGTTACTATAAATAGAATTCAGGGATTTAATGTTTGACAGACTAAACTTCTTCATTTGTTATGAAATATACCAGTATATGTTAACATATTATTCTAAAGTAAATATTTTTATTTAAAAAAAGTCAAAAACACAGTGGCCAAGCATAACAATGCCATTTCTGTTGTAAATATATTTCCATTAGATTCATCTGCATTGCCATTTAGGATGATGTGACTGCACAATAGTGAAGTGTCAGTGAGTCATAAGACTCTCCAGCTTAGGTCAAAGGGTCACTCCTGATTTCTGTTTTCTGTTTTTCAGTGGATCAGATCTACCACCTTGCATCTCCAGCTTCTCCTCCTAACTATATGTACAACCCAGTTAAAACCATCAAGACAAACACCATCGGCACCATCCATATGTTAGGTGAGATTTGATTGGTCGAATGAAACTACATTCTTATGTAATAAGAGTTACGATTGATTGTTTAATATGATTTATGATTTAGCTGTGTCGTTGATAACTCGTTATTAGTCTGTTAACCTGTTAATTTCAGAGGCAGAAAAAATCTTGAAAAAAATAGCTGAATTTGATTGGTCAGTACCAAATGCTGGAATATCTGAGAGTCTATGGTAAAAACTTGGTACTGAAAACTAAACAAATTACGCCTCTGGTCTGCATATACTGGTGCTCCAGTCTAATGTTCACATTATATATAGCATGAGATTGTCAATGTACGTACATAGGTGTTGGTGATTGTATTGGTTTCTCTGGTTGTTTTAGGTTTAGCTAAGCGTGTACGAGGCCGTCTGCTGCTGGCATCAACATCGGAGGTCTATGGAGGTAAATAGTTTTCTCACGTTTTGTGCTGGTGTATTTATACAACAAACAGCATATGACTGTTAATTGGTCTACCCATTATTGTCGCTGTTCTATAAAACAAATGAAAATACTATCACATTGTCCTGTAATAAGCCCATCCACTGCTTTTATTCAAGGTTTGTGCTGCAATAATTCCATCCTCTATTTTGAGTAAAAGTCTTACAATAAAACCATTGGAGTTTAAAAGGCTGAATATTAGCCATAGTCATATTTTACTGAGGAGATGAAAATTCTCACATCAAAAAAATAAACTGGACATCTTTCTTTTAGACCCAGAAGTGCACCCTCAGCCAGAGGAGTACTGGGGCCACGTTAATCCTATAGGTCCACGTGCATGTTATGATGAAGGCAAGCGTGTTGCTGAGACCATGTGTTATGCTTACGCAAAGCAGGTATGATTGTATCCTAACATAATCAGGTCGAGATATTTAGGATGTACAGGAAGTTACTTCTTTCCAGTGTTTTGTGTGAGCACTGCCCTTTTATGATGTATGACATAGTTATTCTGACAATTGATGGAAGACTTCGTAAAAATCATGGCTTGTTTTTGACAAGTAGACAGAAATCTTGACTACTTGAAAATCTACGAATGTACATAAAATGGATGACTGCTGTAGAAATGTATACCAAAAATTGATGAGAGTTTGGGAAGAATACACCTTTGAAAGTAACAGATGAAGACTTGAAAAAGTGCTAAGGTAGAGGGCAGAGATTTACAATTCTTGTGCAAGTCCAAATAAAAAACCTTACAGGAAACTTCAGATACCAAGTCTTCTTTACTGATATCTATAGACAGTAATGAAAAATGTGATAACTTTTTTGAATGCCTAAGATAATTTTTATGTCACAGGATCATATACAAGTGCGTGTAGCAAGAATCTTCAATACATTTGGCCCAAGGATGCACATGAATGATGGACGAGTTGTTAGCAACTTTATACTGCAAGCACTACAGGGAGAACCAATGACGGTGAGTGCACATTGAGAAAAAGGTATTTCTGAACTGAAATTTGGGGGGGGGGGAAATAATGAGTTATCTATGTCTGTCCATCACTCCACTCCCAGTCTGTATTTGTATTTCTTGTTAAGTACTAGAGCAGTGTTTCTCAAACTTGATCTGTATATTCTATGTTTTTCCTAGTTGTGCTCTTTCTATTTTGAGACTAATTAATTAGATAAAATGTCCAACAGATGGTATCTTGGATTTTAACACTTGAAGTTTGTTGTTGCTATTTGTTTACAAGTATTGGAAAGATTTTTCTTCAACTTGACTGACTGGGAATTGCAGCAGTTGAAGTTTGTGATTTCTAATTCCCCGGAAGTTCTTGTTAGATTTCTTTTTTTAGGATTATTATGTTGGCACATTCAGGAGGAAATAAGGGAAAAATAGAGACAGAAATGGTTCTGTATAGTACAAGAAAAGGTCCTTCAGTGGTGGGCACCAAGATCCATGTGGGATTTCTTATTTTCTTACATTAAACATAATTATATATTGTGTTGGAGCAGTGGTGTGTTTTGATGAATGAATTAAAAGAAGAAGAAAATCCTATCTTTGTTGCCTATAACTTCAGTATTGTTTTTGTGTACATTTCAGGTATATGGAGACGGAAACCAGACAAGGTCATTTCAGTATGTATCGGATCTAGTTGATGGGCTCGTCAAATTAATGAATTCCAACTATTCCCTGCCTGTGAATCTCGGCAATCCTGATGAACACACCATTCTTGATTTCGCTAATATCATCAAAAATCTTATAGGTAAGATTAAACTTGGGTTAATCAGGTAAATTCATATTATATATATTTCTGTCAGTAGGTTAATTAATTTGGAAAATACTTCCATTACTTACGTGTGATTCTGTGTGTATGAATCTAGTACAAGAAGGTATTTAAAATATTTGAAAACCAGACATATACAAAGTGTTATGTAATGTCTATTTTGACTGATTGTTTCAACAAAACCTTGTGTCAAGAAAGGTTTAAGTCCAGTCACACCTTTATTGTAATACTTTCTTTGAGTTTCGATACTTTTATTTTGTATAATTATTACTTTCTATTACATTTTCACTTTCCAATTTTGAAATTGATGAGAATGTGTTTGCCAAATTTCTCATTGTCCTCAAAATCACTGTGTAACATTCTTAGGCAAATAGATGTGATGTTGCTCATATTGGCTGTTGAATGCAGTCCTCTTAAGCTAGAATTAAGTTAGCATCATAGGGGTTCAAAAGATGAAGGTTCATGTAGATTGTTGAATTAAAGTTTATTTTACGACAATTGTGAAACTTTTATCAATCAACTTTGTTGAACTGGACATAAGCTCATGAGGGTTCCTAATTAGAGAGGAAACTGGACATCTAGATGACAGATGGGTGTGTTTACCACTGCGCCATGCAGACCACCCAAAGATTAGTTGTTATAGGAGTTCTCATCAGCAAATTTTTCTTTTTCCTTGTGTTTTATGAAGTTGGATGCTTGCTTGGTGTTCCGTTGTTGTATACTCTGTTCTCCTTTTGGCAACATGTCATTACTTCTTTGGATTTATTAAGATTTACTTGACGATGTTTTCAATGAAAAAGGTAATGCTTACTCTTGAATCAGTGATCTCCCCTACTTTTACATACAACAGGTATACCATTCTTTGGAATAAGTTATCTCCCCTTCTTTTAGTCAGCGGTTTTGTGTGGGCCACTGGATTTGTTTCAGGATAAACACAGTAATATTAATCTGTTACAGAGTGTTCTGTTTGGTAAAGTCAAATATGACAGCAAATCAGTTTGCCAATATATAATTGCTTTCATATCAATATGAAAATATGTTTTGACTTTTATCTAAACAAAATAGTTTTTTGAAATATGAAACTGATATTTGATTTGCTTTAATGTTTTGAACTTTACCTTGACCCAGGTGGAGAGAGCAAAATTGTACACAAACCAATTATGCAGGATGATCCGAAAAAACGCAAGCCAAATATCACAAAGGCACGAGATTATCTCAACTGGAAACCCAAGGTATGAAAATTTGCTTGGAGTCAGTGTCATCACACTAATAAGTTAATATCTTTGTTGACTTTGTTAAAACTTAAAACAAAGTCAAATACATCAATACCTTGGATGAGGTTTTGTTTTCCATTTGAAGATCATCGTCACATTTTCCTTTTTTAGAAGTTAGTAAGACTTTGACACAAATTAGCCAGGAGGTGGACCATATAAGTTATCAATGTATTTTCTAGTTTCATACCCAGTTTAAGCCACAAAATTTTTACAGTCAGGTTAATGTCCAATGATATAGCAAAAATATCATACTTGCCGAAATAACTTGCTTTGCAGTTTATTCACATTTGGTGAAAAAACTGATACATAAAAATGGAAACAAGTTTTACTTAATTAGAAAGAAAACTATACAAGATTATACAAGACATACACACACTGTTTTGTACAACAACCCGAGTGTGTACTATACAAGATTATACAAGACATACACACACTTTTTTGTACAACAACCCGAGTGTGTACTATACAAGATTATACAAGACATACACACACTTTTTTGTACAAAAACCCGAGTGTGTACTATACAAGATTATTATACAAAATTATACAAGACATACACACACTTTTTTGTACAACAACCCGAGTGTGTACTATACAAGATTATACAAGACATACACACACTTTTTTGTACAAAAACCCGAGTGTGTACTATACAAGATTATTATACAAAATTATACAAGACATACACACACTTTTTTGTACAACAACCTGAGTGTGTACTATACCCGCAAATTTACGGTATGTTCAACCAATTAATCATGGCAAAACCATGACTGTAATAAATAAAGAATTGATTTTCAGAAATATCTACCTGCGCTTACAGTTAAGTACATATTAGGTACTTTTATCTACATGGTCCCTGTCCCTGACATGTACAGACCCATGGGCACAACCTCTCACTCGTTCTATTTATAGCAATCACACACAAGACATAACTTGTTGCAGTAGTGATTATGACTTTACTTTCTGTTTCAGGTTCCAATGATGGATGGAATTAAAAAGACAATTGAATACTTCAGAAATGAATTAACGAGATCAAGACATAGTGAAAGAAATTTTCATTTTCCCGCAGAAGAGAGAATTGAACAGAGAGAGCCTGAGATTGATATTAATAATTAAAAGTGTTATTGTTTTCTATAAGAAATTTTCAAGCAAAGAATAACCACAGTGAGGACAATTCTCATAATAAAAAGTTGAAATCCTCAGTATAAGTGATCGGAAATTTTAATTTCAATGTCTAGATCGATACAGTCAGTCTTTTATGTGGAAGCAGAATTCACCATTATTATATAATTATATAAATACCATATAACACTGTTTTTTTTTTTTTTTTTTTTGCTATATTTTTGGCTGTTTTTGCAGGTATATCAGACTTGTGAATTCTTATTAAGAAAGAATAACATTATGTAAATTTTTTTTCCCTGAAGTAAAAAATATATGACTTGACTGAAATAAGATATGATTTGAGTATCAAATGATGAAATTCAAATATGGATTAATCCGTATGATATACTTTGTTTCACTTTAAATTTCTGCATTGTTTAATGATGTATTAAGTCTATTTCAAAATGCAATCTCTGAACAACATTGGAGTTAGTGTTAGAAAAGAAATTTGTTTCCTTATTTTGATCAAGAAATGTTAATGTGAGATAGAATATTCTGTTTTGTTCAGAAAAACCACACACATCTGAATGAAATTTATGACAGAAAACATTTACCGGTAACTGGCGATATTGGAAATTGCTGTTACCAAAAAAAAAAAAAAGAAAAAAGAAAAAAATGATAAAATGTAACCTACTGCTGATTGTCACCATAATTAGTTCCAGAATTGTCAATGGAATATATCAGGGCAAAAAATATGACTTCAATTTAAAAGTGTTTATATGAAATGTTTTATTTTAGTATAAGCTTTTTCTTGCTTATGTTTTCAAATAAGAAATCACTTTTTTTGGTCAACCCTTTTCTTTACATATCAAACATGATAGCATTTATAAAACAAAATGAGATTTGTTGTGCTTCCACCAATCAAAAAAATACTGCATAGTTGTAAACATAATAGCTTCAGCTCATAATCTGTGAAAATTGGCTTAGTTAAATCACAAGCTTTGTTTACGTTACTATAGCAACAGTGAACTGGCTTTTGTAAATTGTAATGCACATGTGCAGTGAAACCAGAAGTTATTATGCGTCTGTCTAATCATCAATAGTTCAACTAATACTTTCACTTTGGACAGACTGGAGCAACTAGATAATATCTTCGCATGTGTCATTTGGAAGCAAGGCAGTGATTGGTTTATCTTTATTGCCATATGTGACCGTGTTATATGGAACAGCTTAGCTGCTGTAAATAGTTAATGAGTTACTTTTACTCATCAAGAGTTCCACTGATATGTTTAAGTACTTGCCCAGCTTTGTGGGATATAACTGGTAAAAAAAAAATAGTAAATTGGGAAATTTTTGTCATAATTTTGTTTTTGATAGTTTTGATCGGCAAAAAGTTTAGAGAAGATAAATTAATCAACAACTACAAATAATAAAAAAAAAGTTTTACAGTATTTTAGTCTCTGTCTGCCTCATCAGGAACATCGTGAGATGTCACCCTGTAGGAATGAAAGATCAATTTAGCCAAAATGAATACCCTGTGTATTTTGGACTCACATGGTAAGTGCGATATCATTTTTTTTTTAAATCCACAAAAAATGGACTTCACTATTTACAAACCTGCAAAAATCAGATATGCAAATATCAAATTACCCATGTTTTTTGCAAAATAAACCAGCAAAAATAAGACTGTACAAAAAATTCCCAATTTATCGAATTGTCCATGTTTTTTTTTTATCAAGCCTTAATATTATGTATTCCTTCAAGGTATAACATATATTGTATAAATATGGTTATTTCCGATTGTTAATATTTTTGGGAATGTCAATAGCATAATGGACAATCTTTCAAAGAATGTCAGTTTTATATATCAATTTTTCATAATTTTCTTTCTGATGTTTAGTTTACATGGAATTTTTTTGCCTCTTTTTTTTTTGAAAATCTGTTACTGACCACATTCAGAATACATTCACAAGAACCTTATTTATTTTCGTAATTTGAAATTATAATCAGCCATAATTTGTAAGAGTATTGTTAAGAATTTGAGAGTTTGAATTCAAATTTTTTAACACAACCAAATGTTTTTGAGGAGTAAACTTAAAAAAAAAAAAAAAAATGCACATTGGAAATTTTAAAAATGTTAGGAAATTTCAAACAAATAAAAATATTTTTTCTTATTTTCAATTTTTTTTTTAATTTTGTACTTTAGATTGAAATTCCAAACATTCCTCACAACTACCTGATTAGTGCTGAATTCTAGTTTGGTGTTGTTAAATTGTTCATTATCTATATTGTATATTTAGTCATGGCTACCAGGTATATATATCCCCGACAAGTTTACCCTTATCATTTAATCAGCAGAGCATACTTTTTTAAACACTACCTGTCATATTTATACTTGAGTGGGCATATAAAAATTTTTTTCTGTTAAATATTTATGTATATTGTATTTTTTTTTTGTTAGAGTTTATATGCAATATGTACCATTATTTTTTTGTTTAAGTTTTTATGTGAACTGTGCCGTTATTTTTCAGTTGAGTTTGTGTACAAATTGTACACTATTGATATTTTGGTGAATGTTTGCTGTGAGTTGTACTGGTGTAGTTGTCACTTGTATAGATAAAATTGAGTATATAGAGTTATAGTGTAGATGTTTATTATGTTTTGTCTTGTGCCATGTTGTTTAGGATTTGTTATGTGCCATACTTGTTTGAAATGTTGACTCAAATTTTTATAACGTAACAATGTTATGACTCAATGGAAGGAAGATTCGTGTACGCTGTTGGGGGGAGGGAGTGAAGGGAGGGGAAGATTAGTGTACGCTGTGGGGGTGGGGGGGGACATTAGTGGACGCTCTTGGGGAGGGGATGGAGGGAGGGGAAGATTCGTGTATGCTTTACAATTTGTAGAATATGATTGTGGCCGTGATGATGAGATGCTGAAACACTGGTCAGTTTAGGAAAGGACCATGATCAGGTCCTTCTCGTCAGCCAATCAAAAGGCTGGAAATAGCGATAGCTACTGAATATTAGTAGATTGATAACAGACAGAGGGATCATGAAACAGATTTAATCTTTTAAGATTTGGCGTTTTCAATCTCATATATATAATGTCTTTTTCCATGATGCTATCCATGGTTGGTCAGTCAAAAACTTAAGACGGTTTTAAACTTTATATTTTTTTGACAATTCTGTGCCCTGGACATGAGAAATACAATGTACACTGTCTATGTTTTCCGTTATGTACAATAGGCATGACAAAAGATTTTTCATTTTTTTCTAATTTTTAATTTCTATTTATGAAATGGCAAGTCCTTTAATTTATATATTAGTTTAAAACACATTCTTAACCTTTTGCTTTTATTCTCACATAAAAGGGGTGTTTGTACTGTATGTATCTGTGGAAGTGTGAGATAACAAGCCAGACTATACACTATGTATTACACTGCCTGTTTATATCCTCTAAAAGTCCTCTAATCTGTGTCCACACCTGTCTTGTCTTAAAGTATAAGTCTCAAGATTTTTTTTTCTGTTTATGATTTCTAAAAATGATATCAGTTACAAATATATTGCTCATCTGTGACTGTCTTACATGTTTGTATAAAAAAAGTTATTGTAAAAAATCTTAATTTTTGTGGGAGATTTTTTTCATTGATTTCACGGACACTAATAATCCTGAAATCCATTTGTTACAAGAATTGTTCAGTCCTAAAAGTGATATGCCCGTGAATTGTTAAGTAAGTAGTGGTAGATTTACTGAGCTGTATTTATCCATGAAATCAGGTGTCCACAGAAAAGTTAAGAAAAAAAGCCCACGAAAATTAAGCCCCACAAAAAATTTGATTTAACTTTAGTATTGATATTGTTACAAGGAGGACCTATGCTGCTAGAAGTTGCTACTGCAATCTGAGTGTTCACTTCCGTGTTGTGTATTACATACAGAAATCCTATTCTCTCACTTTTCTTCTTTTATTCATTAAGTTTTTGTTTTGTTTTTTTTTTTTAATTTAAAAGTGCTAGGCACATTTTTTGGGGGGAGGGCTTCTAAATCTAGACTCTAGAGCAGGAGTTGAAGTTGTTTTTTGGATTGCAAATTTTTGATATCAGTATGTAATATTGTATTTGAAAATTTGTGAAATGACATTTTCATTATATATATATTTTTTTCTTGTTCAGTTTACCTTTTGGAAACATTTTGAGGAATGAGGAAAAATGCTGAAAACCTATATAAACTCTCCATACTTAATTTGAAATTCAAAGGATAATTTAGTTTCTTAACTAATTTGGAATTAGCCGGGTAACAAAAATCATAAATATCACTACTAATGAAAGTTTCTATAGTTGCTTAAGAATCTTGCAGCCACTAGTGGTATGGGTTAATTTGTTTGGGAAATTGGTGAAAATTGCATTTACATCCTTTTTAAACCAACATCAAGTTTGATACTGTAGGACTCGACATTTGTGTGAAGATTGAAGTGCCACTATAGAAATTAATTTGTTTATGAGTATATCTTGACAAGAAAACTCATTATACTTGTGAAGGAGTGGGCACTGCACTGAAGAACATGAAAACTTATATGCTGTGCCTACAGGCAGCCTATCAACATTGTTACGCAACATACCTGCAGGTACTGGTGTTGTAGCCCATGCTTAAGTCTCTATGCACTCCTTTTTTTGACATCAAATAATTATCTTGTTTGTGTTGATGACTGAAATATTGTTGATAAAAGTATTAAATTGTATCACTGGTCTAATGGAATAAGAAATTGTGTGTATGTCCATCTTGCCTTGCCATCACTTATTCACAGTCTCGTCATGTTTAGCCAGATATTTGAGGCTTGCCTTCTTTGTCACATTAGAAATGTCATAGTGGCAGAGGTTTTTGTCAATATTTTGGCATGTTTTGTTCGTAAAGGGTATCAAACTTAAGTTCTGTGAAGAAGTGTACAATATATCAAAACATTACTTAATTATCCACATGATTACTCAGTAAAGTTACAAGGTGCTTGTTTTTTGCTATGTTAATATTCCTTATTTATCCTATTTTTTTCACCATGTAAGTATTTTATTTTTTTCATATTGTTATATATTGCTTTACTTCGTTTGATCTTGTCCTTATACGGAAATACTTAGCTAATTTATTTACTCACTAGTACATGTACAAAAATTTTCTTTATACCCAATGCATATATAAAATGTTATAGTTGTTCAAGACATGAATGTGTACCAGACACAGTGTATCTGTTAAATAATTTCCAGGATTATTTCAATCTTATTAAAACCAGATACAGAAATATCATAATCTCTTAATACAGAGATATCTTACTCTCTTAATACAGAGATATCATAATCTCTTAATACAGAGATATCATAATCTCTTAATACAGAGATATCATACTCTCTTAATACAGAGATAGCATACTCTCTTAATATAGAGATATCATAGTCTCTTAATACAGAGATATCATACTCTCTTAATACAGAGATATCATACTCTCTTAATACAGAGATATCATCTTTAATACAGAGATATACACTCTTTATTCAGAGATATCACTCTCTACAAAGATATAATACAGAGATATCATACTCTCTTAATACAGAGATAGCATACTCTCTTAATACAGAGATATCATACTCTCTTAATACAGAGATATCATACTCTCTTAATACAAAGATATGATACACTCTTAATACAGAGATATCATACTCTCTTAATACAGAGATATCATACACTCTCTAATACAGAGATATCATACTCTCTTAATACAGAGATATCATACTCTCTTAATACAGAGATATACACTCTTTATTCAGAGATATCATACTCTCTTAATACAGAGATATCATACTCTCTTAATACAGAGATATCATAATCTCTTAATACAGAGATATCATAATCTCTTAATATAGAGATATCATACTCTCTTAATACAGAGATATCATACTCTCTTAATAAAGAGATAGCATACTCTCTTAATACAGAGATAGCATACTCTCTTAATACAGAGATATCATAATCTCTCTTAATACAGAGATATCATAATCTCTTAATACAGAGATATCATACTCTCTTAATATAGAGATATCATACTCTCTTAATACAGAGATATCATAATCTCTTAATACAGAGATATCATACTCTCTATACATACAGAGATATCATACTCTCTTAATACAGAGATAGCATACTCTCTTAATACAGAGATATCATAATCTCTTAATACAGAGATATCATACACTCTTAAAACAGAGATATCATACTCTCTTAATACAGAAATATACTCTCTTTATACAGAGATATCATACTCTCTTAATACAGAGATATCATACTCTCTTAATACAGAGATATCATAATCTCTTAATACAGAGATATCATAATCTCTTAATACAGAGATATCATACTCTCTTAATACAGAGATATCATACTCTCTTAATACAGAGATATACTCTCTCAGAGATTATACAGAGATATCATACTCTCTTAATACAGAGATATCATACTCTCTTAATACAGAGATATCATACTCTCTTAATACAGAGATATCATACTCTCTTAATACAGAGATATCATACTCTCTTAATAAAGAGATAGCATACTCTCTTAATACAGAGAATATCATATTTATTTAAGACCTGGTTTTAATTTATCAGATTAAGATAAGTTCTTTGTGAAGTTCTTGTCCTCTATAGAATCAAAATCATAGAACATGTTTCTCACATTTGCAGGCCTTTTTAGCTTATACAGTATATGAATTAAAATTTCATAATCTACATATTAATATTTGTTCAGTAAAGTTATGGAAAATATTCAGAATTTGTCATGACTTTCAAGTTCATACAAGATTTATGGAGCCAGTCTTTGACAAATTTTGCCAAACACAATTGAAATGGTGCATATAGCATGTAATTAATCCATGATAAACAAACACCTGTAGTGGATATTGGAAATATATTGCATGCAAATCATGAAATTTACTATTACATATAAAACAATGAACCAATAATTGAAATATTCTCCATTTTAACATGTACTATCAAAAGATTTCTGGAAAGCATGTGCATTGTTCATGCATACGACACATCAAACTGCATTTGCAGAATATTCTGAAGTCCCTATTTTGTGACAGTGTCTCTTTCAAGTTCAATTGGTCCAATCATTTCAACTGCTTATGTAAAAGTGACATGTTTTGTTAAGATTTTAACCTCTGTGGTACCTGTTAAGCTAGCTCTGGTTGGAGAAAATAAGAAAAGAAAATCAAGACATGTTTCATAATCCTGAAATGAAAACAAAGTCTGTGTACTGACCATTTTCTGTCGCATGAATTACATAAGTTTATTAGGGAAATTTTGTTTTTGTATTTCATATTTTTTTTCTTTATTTTCAAATAAAAATGGTTACATTTGACATAAGTAGAATGAGTGTTTGCTTATAGATGTAATTAATGAGTAACGTTACTTATGTGTGAAAATAGGGTTGCGCTGAATACATCATCAGATAAGTTTGTCGGTCATATTGCTCTGTCAGTAGCCATCGTCATTTTGAGATGCAAACTTCTTGTAGTACAGTGGCTGGTGGCCTCCTCATTGAACAAAATGTGAAAGCTGGCTGTTTATGCATCCTTTTCTAACCAATTGGGATAAAGTTTTTAGCCCAAGAACACAATTATGAGGAACAAGAACAAGCTGCCATGGTTAGAGAGCATTGAACCTCACACATGTGATCTCCAGCCGTAATATAGGTCAACGCCCTGTTGTCATACATCACAGTTATAAACGGTGGATGTTTTTTTAGGAAATGAGGCAAACATACCAAATTCCTTAGAATAGAAGTTCCTGTTACACAGCCTGTAGAAGATTTGAGTATGGAGTTTGGATGGCTACACTTTCACCTCCATCAGATTTCTGTTCTATTGCCATAACCATCCTGGAGAAAATGTTCCAAAAAGTCCAAATTCTGTATTTGAAGGACATGCTGATGTTTTTCATATTCATTTCTGAAAGAATTTTGAAACGAGAGAAGGCTGTTAACTTTTCAAGTCGGGGGTTATTATCATTGTCAATCTTTTCCTAGCCTTTTATTGTGTGTAAGTGTGTAAAACGTTGTAGTAACCCATTCTAACATCCAGTCCCTATCGATGTCCAGCACAACACAAGCTACAAAATGGAACAAAGTCCACCAAACACTTACCCAGATAGCACAACACAGGCTACAAAATGGAACATAGTCCACCAAACACTTACCCAGACAGCACAACACAGGCTACAAAATGGAACAAAGTCCACCAAACACTTACCCAGACAGCACAACACAAGCTACAAAATGGAACAAAGCGGCCAAACACTTACCCAGACAGCACAACACAGGCTACAAAATGGAACAAAGTCCACCAAACACTTACCCAGACAGCACAACACAGGCTACAAAATGGAACAAAGTCCACCAAACACTTACTCAGACAGCACAACACAGGCTACAAAATGGAACAAAGTCGACCAAACACTTACCCAGATAGGTTAGATTGTCTTGCAGATTGACTCGTCATGGACTGTTACTAACTTCACGGCTTGACATAACCCAAGTCGATGCTGAAACCAACTCGTGGGGACAGACTCGTCTGAGATAAGATTTCTTCCTGATGCTTGAACCTAGAGTCAAAACGACAAGTTCTTTGCTTAGTTATGCATCAGTGTTTTTAATACGGTACTATAGGGACCTAACTCAAATGCACACATTTGTCAAGTTTCAAGTGTGTACGTCAATTATTTAATTTACAATATTAACTTTCTGCTAATTGCGTTTCTTTTTCCTCTCAGTATATAATGGAGATAGGAGGCAGGACGAAAGAAAGTAAATATCAACCAGTTTCGTCGATATACATCTATAATAAGCTGCTGTTGGAGACCTACACTGAAACCAACACTTTTCATAAACACCTTGGTCTCTTTTTTAGTAGTGATGGCAAATGGAATAAACATATTGATTACATATACAAGAAGGCAAACCAAAAAATGAATATTTTAAGGCTATTGAAGAATAAAATTGACAGAAAATCTCTTACAGTACTTTATATATCCCATATTAGACCAATTCTTGAATATGCTGATACTGTTTGGGATAACTGTCCAGAATATGCTAAAAACCTTTAAGATTTGTATCATTGTCTATATCAACATGATCATTCACACTCTGAATTAGAGATTATTCCTAATGGCTGTTATGATTGTGATACTAATACCAATGAATTAATATTACATTCTGTAACTACCTATATAACTGATACCAAAAGATTCTCCTAAATGCAGCCCACTAGCTCATGGCTTCCGTAATTATAACTTAAATCATTTATTGTTTTGCTAGAATATTGAAGAGTACTGATAATCTGGTTTAATATCTCAAAACGATTCATAAAAAGGGATATAACTCACTAGTAATTCTAGAACAGAAAATCTTTTATATTTGGGAAAAATAATTCTATTCAACAATAATGCACATACAGGTATACTTGCCTCTCCATTGGATGGGAAGAGGGTCAACTTTACTACCATGGACTCTTATGACCCAAATCCTGTCTATATGGAGGAACAAGTATACCAAATGTGCATTTATTTCATTTAACAACTACTTAATTCTACAGATTGGATTATTTTATATTTTTTTACTAATTATGTCTAGTTACCAAAATGAATAAGAGTTATCTCCCTTAGAGTCATTAATTACATAAAACTCGGTAGTTGTCTGTCTGTCTATCTATCTGTCTGTCTGTCTCTGTCTATCTGTCTGTCTGTCTGTGCATGTATGTATGTATGTATGTATGTATGTATGTATGTATGTATTTATGTTGTATATACTTTGTATGAAAGTGTGCTGAAGACTGATGTCTGTATACATATTTATTCTATTCTATAACTGTCTGACCACCTGTGTTGTCTTCGGAGAGGACTTACATCGGTCTTATGCCTGCTGTCCGATCCTATTAATGCAATTTGTTTTTGTATTAATAAAATATTTTGAATCTATAAAACCAACACTTTACAACAAGTTGTGTAATAAATGCAAAATTTTCATTTCCTTCTATTTCTGGAAAGCAACGTGCTTCCACAACATGTGTTAATTCTGTACACACAGGGTTGTTCCTAGTACCATGATTTTTATGCAAGATGTCGACAACTGGCAGATAAACTCACAACACAAGGTTTTTGAGAAGTGTAGGCTGATGGAAATTAATGGTAAGTTTAACAGTCGTCACAAGGATTTCATTGGAAAATATTCTATTTCCTTTGCTCATGGCCTCCTAGGCCAGTATGGCGTAGTTTCGCTCACCTTTGCTCCAAATATGTTATTATGAAATTTTTATATGTACATGTTAAATCAAACTAGGTTAGAAATAAACAGCTTCCCTGTTCTAAAAAAGGGTATGCTAAGATTTTACAGACTATTCGATTGTTTGGTTTTCTTTTCTTGACATTTAGAGCAAACAGAGCTCGAGGTATGGATCATTTCTTTTATACTTTATCAGGGCAAAAATTCTATTTCCTTGCACGGCATGACGTTGGATGTGCTTGATGTTCCATGGTATGCTTAGTTGTTCCCGTGTTGTCATTTGGGGACACTGACATTACTTTATTGGATTGACGATTTATATTGTGGCGACATCGATCATGTAGAAGACGCTTGCCCGCCAAGAACACCTGGTGTTATTGTCCTTGAAATTTTTCAGTTGTCTGTGTGTGAACATTTCATTGATGTTTTTTCCTACTAGTGAAATTCCAGTTTTAATTAAGAGTTTACTGACATGCCGGTATCTCCTTAGATGTTCCTCAAACATATCTGGAGGAGGGGAGCATATAGTTGCCGCCTTGTCTATCCGTCCTTTCATTATCGTAGCGTCACTTTCCCCGCAGTTAAGCAAGGATCACGAAGCTTTGTGTATACTTTGGTCATACTAAGACAATGTGCAGCATACAGGACCCACAACCCTTAATTAAAGATTTACTGGCTTCGTTAAAAGACTGTGTCAAGAACGCGATTTTAAATTGCTTGTTTTTAAACTAGGATAAGGGAACTTCGTGTATAAACAGATCATGCAAAGACAATGTGCAGTATACTATTGCAAGGGCCCGCAACTCAGTGATTACAGAGGTATTGTCCATGGTTAAAATTTTGTCCGAAGCATAAGTTTGCCTTCATTTAAACTGGGAAAATGAAACGCGATGTGTACATCGGTCATACAAACACAGTGTGTTGTGTACCAAAGAGTAATATTTTGTGTCCAGAGCATGAGGATAATGAAACTAGGCGTATGTACATTCATCATACTAAGGAGATGTGCAGTATACCAAAGTTAGGGTCTGAAACCCTTTAATTACAGAGTTATTGCCCTTTGTTAGAATCTTTGTGTGTTCCTTTACGGTAAGCATTTATCAGTTTCACAGATTCTCATGATTTTCACATCAGCGATCTTTTCCCCAGCCGTTTGCTTTACAAAATTATCTTCACTAAAAAAAAAATCTGCAACACGACCTGGAGAGAGTGAGTATGAGGTGACACGTGTAATCAGGCCGACAACCTGATCACCATACCTATATCATCAGATACAACCTACTGATAGTCCTGCTACGTATCTTGTGAGAAACATGCAGAGCAACATCTTCCAGAACAAACGCCACCTGCAAAAACGCTTTCCACGAATTTTTGTGTAGAGTACCATTCAGGTGTCCAGTACATCTTAGCCGAATTGGTGTCTGTTACTTTCATACACAGAATACTAGCTGTAAACTGGAACAGGCCAGGTAGGAACAGACTTAATAGTGTCATGGGGGAGTTTTAAGAAATCTGGTTCGAGTGCCCTCCTGGCAGTTACTGGTATTATGCAAAAATAGGTCAGAAACAAAGAAGGAATACATGGAGGGACGTGTTGTTAACATGATTTCTGGTTGACAATGTTTTTGTCGAGTTAAGCGGTAAGATCTTTCAACAGACTGTTAGATTACCCATGAAGAAAAACTTTGTCCCTCCATTCGCTGACTTGATTTTGTTTCCATACGAGGCTAAATTTGTGGAAGAGCTTATCAAAATTGGCCGAAATGACCTTGCGATGTTCTTCATTTTCACTTTCAAATAAGCTGATGATATCTTGTCAAGAAATATATTGGGTTTTGACATATCGTATATGCCCATATTGATTGGAAATCAAAAATACGGCAGTACATCAGTTGCTTACCCCGATCTTTCACTACAACGAAACCAACAGTTATATTTTATTCATCAAGGTACATGATAAGCGTGATACTTTCAATTCCATTTTCTTGAGAATCACAACACAGCAAAGTACTCTCTTATTTAAAGAATTTTTTTTTTGAAATTTGCTACAAATATTTCATAACAAAAACATTCGAAGAAGTTCGCGTTGCAGATTTTGCGTACTATCTTTAGCAGAGTTATGCCCCTTCTATTGGCAAATATGGACATTGTTTAGAAAAGGCATGAATTTTTCAATTCTGTATTTAATGCCTTCAAAATGAAGCATACCAAGATTTTGCGTACTATCTTTAGCAGAGTTATGCCCCTTATATTGGCAAATATGGACATTGTTTAGAAAAGGCATGAATTTTTCAATTCTGTATTTAATGCCTTCAAAATTTGATATGGTGATACAATAGCGAACGGATTTTAAGGTGGTCCTCTATTCTCAGAGTTATGCCCCTTTTTTAAATCCTGTCCTTGGATTTCCTTCAGTTTTGGAACCATCTCTCTAAAACTTGGTATGCTTCATTTGGTCATTTGAATAAGAGGCACTATTCTCTCCCTTGGTGAGTTGACTCATTGGACCATTGTTATTATTTTTAAATTTTCAAAGCAAATTATTTATCAATATTTATAAGTCTTGAGACAGATGTATGCTTTACCGTCCCTCGTTGTTATTGTATACAATGTACTCATTTGCGAACATGACACTACCTTCTTGGATTGCCAAAAAATCGCATGGCGGGTATTGAGCGAGTTTGATGCAAGATTGTTTACCTTGTTCCGTTACTGTTTACCTTGTTCACTTTTTAGAAACGTGACATTACTTACTGCGATAGGCCAAGATTTGCATTGCGGGTGTCGTTTACGAAGCAGAAGACGCTTACCATTTCGAAACAAATGTTATTTTTATCGTTGTTGAAGAATCATTCTCTTCTGGGTCATGCGTTGTTAAGGATCTCCGTATTTATTTTTCTTGTTTCATATCTTAAGGAGTTGTTTCAGTGATTTTAAGTTTGAATGCGGTGTAACAGTGTTCATTTAATTCACTCGTCATTTGTCGTGTGGAGGTGACAGTATAGTGATCGAAACGTGGCGCGTGCATGTTTTAACTGGCTGTGATGTGCGATATAACATATGTACAGCGGTTTGACAAGCGTTCGTATCGACCAACAGATAGAAAGAACATTTAAGATGTAATGTTATTGAATAAATCATAACTTTTCATTCTTTAACAGATCCTGATTTCTTTTGACGCTGGCATTAAATCATGAAATTGAAAAAAAACCTGTGTGACGGACCTCTTGTATATTGTTCAGAAAAGGTAACCACTAACTTCTACTAGGAGACTTTGTCCAAAATTCACTCTGTTAAAGATCTGTTGTGACGGACCTCTTGTATATTGTTCAGAAAGGTAACCACTAACTTCTACTAGGAGACTTTGTCCAAAATTCACTCTGTTAAAGATCTGTTGTGGATGGCATGCATATAGCATCAAGCCTCAGGTATGTTGTTCCTGCTTCTACAAAATGGCCCTTGCTGTTGATGGAAAGGTAAGGTAAGTTTTTTGGGTAGTTAAAAGTTAAGACTTAAGTTTCTGTTACAATCTCATTTTTTTTTTTTTTCATTTTCGCGCTTGGTAAGATAACAATACGACGTTAATGCAGAGGAAGGAAGACTTCCATTTCTACACTACAACATTTGACTTGCATTGAATATTTTCTTGTGAGCATGCATCTGTTTATCCTCATATGGTCTCTTATGTTCTTGTATATTTACTTTATTTACTTTCATTGTGAATAATATATTTTTGAAGAAGAATTATCAACGAACAATAAACTGAAAGAAATTCGAAGAATACATATACACATGTATTGTGGTAGGTGAAATTAAGAATCTGACTTTAGTGTTAAAATATGTTAGGATAATCGACACTAATTTATAAGGATTTTTATATTTAAATCTATGTTTATGTTGGGAATAATTGTAATGTTAAAATGAAAAAAAAAATCATTAGTTTTAAATCTATAATAAAAAGATTAATTGTTACTTACAGACGTCTATTCTATCTGAACGAAATTCAGTGACATAGATATTTTCATGAGGGAAAAGGCGGCTTTTTGCTTTTAAGATTGAAATGTATGTATTTTGTTATCTCAATTGGTAGAGCGTTGGATCTGAGGTGCGTGTTTCGACGCCTCGTACATGTACCAGTGGAAACGTATGGTTCTCGATAAGCTGAAAAGCAGGCCGGTCTGTCTTGTTGTTGCTGTGACATTTCATCCTATTTTCTCTGAACGACGGACCTCACGGGTACTGTTCACCAAGGTAACAACAAGCTTTTACTAGGACTAATGTCTGTGCTGTGGATGGCTTGCTCCAGGCCTCCTACATTTTGTTCTTGCTACAACAATGTGACCTCGCCTGAATATGACCCTTGTTGCTGATGGAGTGATAAATGCAGCAAATTTACGGATCTTCTGGTCAAGAAATAAGACGGTTTTTGGTAGTAATATGTTCAAACTTTGGTTTTGGTTACAATCTCATATTTTCGATTCCGTGCTTGGTTCGTTCTTATCTTATTTTTCGTTTACTTCAGTTGTGAATAAATATCAACAAAAAGAAAGATTAAGGAAAATTATGGTATTATGGTAAAATTCGGCTTTGATGTTGAAATATGTTCGGATAATCGACCGTAATTTAAGCAATCATTTCTAAATCTAAACTCCTGTTTATAATGGAAACCATGGTTTATATCTGTTACTGTGTTTGCTAAAAAGAAAGGAAAAGAATCAATACTAATTTAATTTTCCTTGTTGTAAGTGAGTTATGATTTTTGCTGATCACCATATGTTCCTTTCAGAAATAAACTTGAAGGCAATTATAATGAATCTCATGACAGCCATATAATTATATCTAAAAGAATTTCTACCTTGTGTTATATGTTAAAATTGACAAAATGTGTTTATAAGCACAGCGTCGTATTAGGCGTCTCTGTTAGATCTGTCCATTGTGAGATATCCACGTGTATACCCAGATCTCTGGCAACCCTTGACACTTCACAAACATAATTGAGAGCGGTCCTCTTTTGTTCTGCGGTAAAGATATTGGATACTTTGGTCATTGTGTTGTTCTCTGGGATTCGATGTTTTTTCCCCTCCTGATTCACAAAAGCACACCAGAAGTCCCTCGGAGTTACCGGTATTTTAAGATATCGAACTATCCTTGTCATATCTTCTACGAGATTTTGTTTCATATGCTCATATACAAGAATCAAACACTTCCTGTTAAACACATTCAGCCAGCTTATGTATGAATTCCTCCACTTAAGCAGTCCCTTTGTAACATGTTTTGTCCATTCTGAAACACAAAAACATATAAAAGATATACAGATATGAAACCGCATATTGTATAGACACAAATAGGAACATTGTTGATAATGAAGAGCTACCAATAAAGCATTGTTTATGAGTTTACAATAGTTTCGGCACTTTTGCTGGAGAAACTTAAGTTGTGTAGCCTTTACACTCTGGTAGTATATGTGCACGAATATATCTCAATATGTCATATATTTATAACAGTATATGTGGACTGAACTGTGTCCCAGTTCTCTCAACTATCATGACTAATATCCCCGGAGAGCTTTTGACCAATCATCAAGACCCTCTTTTACTATAAAAACATTTCTTCCATTAGGACCTTTGGCTTTTTTCCACCTTGTACACCACCATACACTAAATTAAACGAACGTCTTCCTTCTCTTTGTTATGAGAGTGAACATGTCCATCTTCATTTCTCAAAACCATATAGAAAAATTATTCTAGGTATGTAAATAAAATTATCGGAAAAGACGAAAACTGTTGTTACTTACTTGACGAAAAGAACAATGACGGATCTGCATACCCTTTGTGCCTCTCTATTGCGGTGCGATTAGACAGTGGCTTGTCTTTTTGTTTTCCATAAAAGTAATGGAAAAGTGACTTCGAAGAATACAACGGGTTCCTTATGATAATTATAGCATTGTCGAATCGTTTCAGAACTTTATTGGTATACTTGTGCGATTTAAGCACGATACAGCGTTTCCTCCCATTGGATACTGTACATGTTAATATTCCTGAAACAAATGACTTTATATACATATGTAAATATAGTCAAACTCGCATATAACGAATTTGTGGGACTTCGAAAAAACTAAAGTTGTGTCCGGAATTCGCTATTCCCGAATCGGAGATTTTACATTATATCAACATTATACAGAACATTTATCTTAATCATTTATATTCGTTTTAGTTTCAGTTTTCTTCTCAACTAAATATCCTGATATGTGGAGACATGCTTCAATATTATCGTGCTAGTAATTTCAATATTTTTAAGAACTCAAGACAATCTCAGTCTGTTTGTCCATCGCGTCACACGGGGGATTGAGTAATTATAACTGAATGCTCTGTATCGTGTTGATGTAATTTTGCTATAAAATCTTCGAATAAGAAATGAACGAATTCTGGAAACAAGTGCTTTTCATGGTCTCCAGATATTCGTTATAAGCCATGGTGGCTGTACATTAGATAATGATTAAGCATGTGACATAGATCCAGGGAATGAAGTATGTTTGTGAAATGACATTAAACTAATTTGTTCTTGAGTTTAATTTTTTACAGGGTATTGGGCCTTCGGTGTATTATTGAGACACTTCATGGTATTGATTTCGGCTACAGTTGGAAATTTTGTCTTTATTTCATGTTATGTATATGTCATATAACATTTGTAATACTTTGTGTCTTGATAAAGGGTAAGATTGTCTCGAAAATATGATAATATATTTGATCGTACTGTCAATATTACCTCATTAATAATAGATAATTAAGAAGATAAATATATACAACATTTGCACTCCATCCATAGAGCTCTTCAGAATATCAATTTGAACCATATAAACACTTCATAATAAGAGTGCAATATATCTAATTATTTACTATTTAACCGATGGATGTGTCATGTATCTGTATGTGTATTCCGAATAAGTGGTCATGTGTAAATGAAGAATTAATCAGAAATGAGTGGGGCTTTGACTCGTATTTCTCATCCTTTCGGGGCAACTCTCGTGGGGTTACTATTCTTCTGAACAATAACTTTGAGTACAAAATCCATAAGGTAATGAAAGATAATACAGGTAACTATTTAGCTTTAGATTTAGAAATGGTTGGTTCACGTATCATCCTTGTTAATATTTATGGTCCCAACCAAGATTGTCCCGAGTTTTACTCAAAAGTTTCGGATATAATTGATGACCTTAACAACACTAATATAATAATATGTGGTGATTTTAATCTTGTTTTGAAACCAGAATTTGACTACGATAATTCATATAAAAACATAAACAACCCAAAAGCTAGAGATAAGGTACTAGAATTTAGTGAGAACTTTGCACTTGTAGATGTCTTTAGAAAACAACATGATACTGTAAGGAGATACACTTGGAGAAAAAAGAATCCTGTTAAACAAGCTCGTCTAGATTTTTTTCTTGTATCAGAAAGTCTGTTATCTAATATTAGTTATACAACTATTGAACCTGGCTACAGAACAGATCACTCTTTTCCTAAAATAGTGCTTACTTTAAATGACTTTAAAAAAGGCAGAGGGACTTGGAAATTAAATAATTCTCTTCTTCATGACCTAGAATATATTAATACTGTAAATTTGTGTATCACAGCTGTCAAAAAAAATACTGTGTGCCTATTTATAATTTAAACAAAGTTGATGACATCCCTAATTCTCAGTTACAATTTTTTTTATTAATGACCAACTTTTTTTAGAAACATTGCTTATGGAAATCAGAGGTAAGTCAATTTCATATGCATCATTCAAGAAAAAGCAGCAAAACTTTCAAGAGAATATTTTAAAAACTACTATTCAGTCTCTGGAGGCATCTGATATCATTGATTTAGAAGAGTTAGATAAGAAAAAGTCAGAGTTAGAAGCAATCAGGGCATACAAGACAAAGGGTAGTATTATAAGATCAAGGGCAAAGTGGGTGGAAGAAGGGGAAAAACCTTCAAAGTATTTTTTAAACCTGGAAAATAGGAATTATGTTTCTAAAATTATCCCTAAACTACAAAAAGATGATAATGAAATTATTACTAAACAGGAAGACATTTTACAAGAAGTTTGTTTGTTTTATAAAAATCTCTATAGCAATGCAGACACTACACATATTCAAAATACTAATCTGGCTGACTATCTTAATAGCTACAGTATACCTAGGCTAACAAAAAACGAATCAGATAATTTCGAAGGAGAAATTACATTCAAGGAGGCAGGCAATAATTTAAAATCTATGAAAAACAACAAGAGTCCAGGCTCCGACAGATTCACAACTGAATTTTTCAAATGCTTTTGGGGGAAACTGGGAGATTTTGTAGTTCGATCAATTAATTTTGGATATCGTACTGGACAGCTCTCTCTTACACAGCGGCTGGGGATAATAACTTGTATCCCCAAACCAGATAAACCCAGGCATTATATAAAAAAAACTGGAGGCCCATTTCTCTTCTGAATAATGTATACAAAATAGCCTCAGGCTCAATTGCAAACAGGATAAAAAAAGTTTTAAATAAATTAATTGATAATGATCAAACTGGTTTTCTTTCAGGTCGGTATATAGGAATAAATACAAGAATAATATATGATTTGATGTATTATACTGAAGAGAATGATATTCCAGGCATGCTACTTATAATTGATTTTGAAAAAGCGTTTGATTCTGTGTCTTGGGTATTCATTGAAAAAGTTCTACGTCTTTATGGATTTGGTATTAGTATCATTAATTGGTTCAAAACACTACATAATAATGTCCAGTCAACCATTAATCAAGGGGGGAATCTATCATCCTTTTTTGACATTAAGAGAGGTTGCCGACAGGGGGACCCAATCGCACCATACCTATTTCTTCTTTGTGTTGAAATTCTGGCTACTAAATTAAGAAACAATAAAAATATAAAAGGCATCAGTGTTCAAACCATCCCTATTTTGTTGTCACAGTACGCAGATGATACATCCCTAATTCTTGACGGATCAGAAAAATCTTTGAGAGAATCAATTCTTGAACTTAAGGAATTTGCTAAAATTTTTGGTTTAAAGATAAATGTTGATAAAACTCAAGTGGTATGGATTGGGAGCAAAACATATAGCACAGATAGTTTACCAGAACTCAACTTACAGTGGGGTAGAGAAAGATTTGTTTTGTTAGGAATAGAATTTAGTGTGAACCTGCATGAAATCCCAAAGTTAAATTTTGATAAAAAGCTCATTACACTAAAGTCCTTAATAAAAATATGGAATAGGAGATCATTTACACCTATTGGAAGAATTAGTATTATTAAATCACTTCTTATATCTCAATTTTAATCATCTTTTTATCTCTTTACCTAACCCTGAAGGTAAATTTCTCAAGAAACTCAGTTCTCTATGATTATCTTTGGAATGGGAAGCCAGATAAGATAAAAAGGGAGGTAATCACTCAAAATTACACCAGTGGTGGATTAAAAATGGTTAACCTCACTGCTTTCATACAAGCATTAAAACTCACCTGGATTAGGAGACTTTACCAAAAAACAGAGAAATGGCAAGCAATACTAATGTCATATATTGATACAGATCTTCTTGCTGTTAGTGGTACTGAATATATAAAGCTTTGTATAAACAAGTGTAAAAATAAATTTTGGCAGGATGTTCTAAATGCCTGGTATAAAGTGCAGTTAAAATATAATATTAAAGCCTTTCAGGAAAGCTTAATTAAAGTTCTCCTCATACGATACGCATAAAGTACTTAATATAACTTACCCATACATACCAATTAACTTACAGATTTTCTTCAGAGATAAAAAAGGTTCAAAATTATTTTATAATCTTTTAAATAAATCAGAATTGATTCCAACAGGCACCAAACAATGGAACTCACTGTTAGACGATATTGACCACTCATCATGGACTAGGTATCATAGAATCCCATTCCAGGTGACAAACAGTGCAAAACTTTAATGGTTTCAGTACAGAGTAACCCATTACATCTTGGTAACCAATTCTTTACTTTTCAAACTAGGACTAGTTATCTCCCCTCTCTGTGTTTTCTGTAATACTGAAACTGAGACAATTACCCATGTTCTATGGGAGTGCCAGGAAGTTCAAAACTTACTTCAGTGCTTTAACACATTATTAGAAGCTTTGTTAATCCCTTTCTCGGTAAACAAATAATCGTTTATTTTTGGCTTTCTCTTTCAGAACTCTCTTCCCAGTAATCGTGTTGACAATGAAATTGTCATAACCATAAAACAGTACATTTATAGAATGAGATGCTTTCACAACTCTCTAAATATAAATGTTCTTATAAATATAATTAAAGAAAACTATTCAATCCAGAAATATATTGTAAAAGGTAAAGAGGACAAAGAAAAACAAAAATTTGATAACGAATGGAAAAAATGGGAGAAATTACTTAACCTGTAGCCTTTCAAATTCCACAATTCAGTTTTAAATTATTTTTACTACTCATGATTTCTTGATGCCCCTGTCTTAGCCGAATATTTTAGAAGCACATAAAGTAGTTTCAAATAAGTAGTTTTTGCAATTGTACAACAAAAATATCATCATTTCTTGTCTTCAACATTCTACCTTCAGACCCCCCCACCTCTCTCTCTCTCCCCTAATGTGTGTGTGTGCTGTCTCTCTCTCTCTCTCTCTCTCTCTCTCTCCCCCTCCCCCTCCCCCTCTCCCTCTCTCTCTCTCTCTCTCTCGTGCTTGTGTGGGTATATGCCATTGTGTGTTTTTTGTAATGTCATACATGTTGAAAAATGTGCAAAAAAAAAAAAATGATAAATAAATAAAATTGTGTGTTTTTTGTAAAAAAAAAAAAATAAATAAAATTAAAAAAAAAAAAAAAAAAATTGTCATGTGTAAGCAGACACTCATAGTTGTGTGTTTGTGAACATCAGAGCTAGTAAATTCGATTAATATATTATACGACGAAACTAAAACAAAATCTAAAGGTACACAGAGAAACCATGGTAAAAAAACCTATTCTGCGCTATTTAAACGTGTTTTTACATGATATGAATATAGTAAATTGCGTTAATGCACACAATATATCAGAACCTTTCAACATGATAAACAAAATATTATTAGTAATTATTGTGTAAAATTAACAGCTGTTCACATACTTCATTTACTACAACTTACAATCAGTTCTGTACCTGAAAGTTGCTCGATAAGATGTCTGGTCCACGAGTTTCCGGATGCAGGATAACTTAGAAGTGCTGTTGTGCAATTTTCTTCCATCAAAGTCAAGTTCCTTAATGGGCACGAATCATTCTTAAACTTTTTCTGTAGAAGTCCAAAGTCGAATTTATCGTTCAGTTTTGGCAGTTGCTGTTCTTGTTGTATGACATTTTCGTAAGCAGGTAAAAGATCTACATATTCATTGAAATTTATATCATCATTTTTTTTAGATACACATTGTTGAACTATATTGTAATACATTTTCAAATTAAACACAATAGGGCATAGAATAAAAGCGGCTATAACAAATATATAAGATGGTTTGTGACGGGACTGGTTGCAGCGCATCCTCATCATATTGTCCTTTCTATTTCGTCACTTGGAATGAAAATTGAAAAATTGTCTTGTCAGGTTAGATCGGTTGGTTTCAGGTTTTCCATCCCCGTGATTGGTCCAAACGTCAGGCGTGTTATATACCTCCCACTTAGGGTGGAGCTTTACTCTGAGTTACACCATTCTATATATACTACCAAGTTAAGTAGAAATGTTTTTTTTTAACTTTTCTACCCGAAGTCAGGTTTGACCTGGTCAGTTTATGTCGAAGTGATAGCAATCTAAGGTAAACAAGGCAAGTAAGGTCTAGCACCTAAGGATATCCATACTGATATGGTACCCCATCTTATGTTATAGTGGTCCATCATTTCACACCAGAGGCCAAACAACAGTCAAAACAATGAAACTATCCTGGTTCAACCTCGCCAAAGAAGGCAAAGACTATTCCATCAGTTTGAAAGGTAATGGTCTCGGTTTTCTGGGATATTCTGTCGGTAGATTATCTGCTGTACGGATAAACAATCTATGACACATATTCATCACATCTTGGGCAGTTAGAAGAAAAATATCGAATTTAAGCGCCGCAGGAACTCTTCAAATGTGTGTTGTTTCAGATAACAATGCATTTGTTCACGAGTCTATCTTTGCCATGGCTGCCGCCTTATTCCACTGATCTTGCTTCGTCAGATTTTCATATATTTCCAGAATTGAAAAATGTCATTTAAGATAAACACTTTCGGTAAGATGATGATGGTCTTGCATGCAGCGGATGACTTTCTAAATGGTCAAGAAAAGGACTTCGTTGAAACTGGCATTCAGGCCCTTAAACGTTGCTGGCAAAAATGTATAAATACTGAAGGAGATGATGTTGAAAAATAATGCAATGTCTGCCAAAATCCAAACCCTTGAATATGAGACTCACAACTTATCAAGCAGCCCCATACTATTCAATAGAGATGAAAAAAAATCACTTCAGCATTATTTTATCCAACATATACATCATCTTAGTAACGAGTATCGTCCAAAAACTGTTGAGAAAAACATTCTTTACATATTTTTGTCTTTCGGTAATAGCCGAGGACTCCACCGAAATATTGAAAGAATTGTAGGGCCACAGGATATCATAATGACAGTTTCCATTACCACTACACTTCAAAACCGCTATGTACTTTGTGTCTATAATGAGTTGTATATTCTCTCCCTTTTGAGGTGTATAGGTTGGACGCAAACAAAACATTTATGGAAATGTATGGCCACAGGGTATGATGTTATCAGCTTCCGTCACCATGGCTTTTAAAATCTGTTTCTAAAACAGGGATTTGTTTGTCGTACTTTAAAGCATCTTTTATTTCTTTCTATCAGTACTTTTATTATTCACGGACCCTTATTGAATTCCAGATTAGGCAGTTTAATGTGTGAACCATTTTAATTCCATCATTTAGCATTCTTGTTAATTTATATTTATTCAGTAGACATCAGAACATTTAATTTTTGTGTTGATCTGGGAACATGATGGTCATTTAGAAAGTTGGTTTTTTTTTTTGCCTTTTTGTGGGTTATTAGTGTAGCTGACAGTCCCTATGTAGTAATAAAATTTAGTGTAATTATTCTATTTCATTTCACTTTACCATACTTCAATCCAAAACGATTCCCCCCTTTGCTCGTTTTTCCTTAAAATAATACAAAGCAATTTTTGTCAATTCAATCAATTTCAATTCTTAATCCGTCACATTGTTATCTCTCGTTCCTAATGTATTCAAATATGTGACTTCTTTCATTGTACATATGATAGCTAACATTTTATTATCAGCATGTTTATGTTTAGTTTGCTTTAAAAAATTAAGAAATGATATTGTAGTATTTTCTCGAAAACCAATTTATATATATACATAATTTTTGGCACAAAAAGGGCCTATATTTTTGTGTATGTAGATGTTTGCACCTAAATGCCTATTTTTAAATGTACAACTACAGAGGCTACCGATAGCACAAACAAGCTGTTGTATTCGCTTATGAGGCAATTTTGAAACCCACCTTTAATTAATATCTAGCGTACAGTCAAATTCGCATATAAAGAAATTCTGGAGACCATGAAAAAATTAAAATTAAAATTAAAATTAAAATGATATTTACATGATACAGAACATTAACGTTAATCAATTCTTCATGGGTCTCATTTTTCTTCTCAATTTAGTCTGCTTTTTTGTGGACACATACATCAGATCCGACTGGGATTGTCGTTAGGTCTTCAAACATGCGTATACTGTTAATTAACAAAACTTAATGGTTCATGAAGAGAATGGGAGATTTCCTTTCTATATTGAGGTTAAAAGCAGAGATATGTTTGGATTGGGTATATATTGATAACAACTTACTGTGAAACTTGAGGTATAACTTCGTGTTTAACTAACAAATTTTAATAAGAGTTAGTGAATGGTAAAAGTTGAATTAGTTGAAAGTCCATGATGAAAGTTTTGTTAAAATCCAGTCATTTGTTTTAATATGTTGCAAACAGTCATTGTTGAACGCAGTTTAATCTTTGCATGTATTTTACCAAATACACTAAACATGTAAACATTTTGTTCAGCATTTACGATAACTATGCCTTTACAATACTAAAGTTTAGGTGGTGAGTTGTACTACCTCGGACAAACGCACGAGCGAGCAGGTGTACCGAAAAAGAATCGCCTTATAGCAATTATATATATTATATACTATTCTCAAATTTCGTATATATGTCAACCTTCATATCTACTATATTCTGAAGGATCGATTTGCCGATAGGCTGCCATGTTGGATTTTAAAAATTGAAGCTTGATATTAATATTTCAGAAGCACTGGAAATTCATAGGTTGGTTCTATAAATAGAAACCTCTCTGGTCATGCTTCTGTCACTTCGCATTGCATTTCAGAATACAATTAGATATATATTGCGCCTGGAGATAGACTTTTGACGGCATATCAAATATTTTTTGTTAAAACAATAAGGCCAAAGGCCACAAGCTCTCTGCCTGAGTCAATAAAAGTAAATATAGGAAAAGATGATACATGATTTTTAAAATGAATTTTTAATCTATTGCTAGAGCCCTCGGCTATCACCGGGAACCAAAAATATATCAATATAAAAATGTTAAGATAATATAGTTTTTAATAACATAGGAGATTTGTTATTTGTACATCTCTGTAAAGTAGTATTTGTTAGTATGTGGTAGAATGTGCAGCATGGCGTAAAACTCCGCCCCTAAGTCGCGCATGTTATGTAACTCGCCAAAGGCCTCATTTCAAGAGACATAATAGAACAGTCAGACATTAGTCAGACAACAAAGGTGATCATACACGGCAACATGTTCCATCACAAACCGTCTTGTATTTTTGTAATAGCCGCAATTATACTATGTTATGTTTTGTTTAAGTTTCATTTGAAAAGTCAATACAATATAGCATTTAGAAAATTCGAAGATGTGGATTTCAATCGATTTGGAGATGTTTTACCTGCTTATGAAAACGCCATACAGCACGAAAAGCAACTGTCAGCATTGAAGGAGAAGTTCGACTTTGGTCTTCTACAGAATAAGTTTAAGAATGAATCGTGCCCATTAAGGAAATTGACTTTGATGGACGAAAATTCCACAACAGCACTTCTAAGTTATCCTGCATCCGGAAACTCGTGGACAAGACATCTTATCGAGCGTCTTTCAGGTACAAAACTGAATGTATATTGTAGTAAATTAAGTTTTTGAAAAGTTGATAATTTTACACAATATGGTGGTATATATTTGTATTGAACACGATACCGAACATTCAGTTTAACTATATTTACTCAATTCCTCGTGTGACGCGATGGACAAACAGACTGAGATTGTCCTAAGTTCTCAAAATATTTGAAATCACTCTGACGATGATATCTCCACATATCAGCAGATCAAGTTAAGAAGAAAATTGAAACGAAAACGACGATTCTTTAAAAATATATATGATTAAGAAAAATGTTCTGTATAGTGTTGATATAACTCTAATGTAAAATCTTCGATTCGGGAATAACGAATTCCGGATACAACTTTAGTTTTAAGAAATTCGTTATAAGCGAGTTTGACTATATTTACATATGTATATAAAGTCATTTGTTTTAGGAATATTAACATGTGGACAACCCAGTGGAAAGAAACGCTGTATCGTGCTTAAATCGCACAGGTATACCCCTAAAGTTCTGAAACGATTCGACAATGCTATAATTATCATAAGGAACCCGTTGTATTCTTCGAAGTCACTTTTCCATTACTATTATGGAAAACAAAAAGACAAGCCACTGTCTAATCGCACCGCAATAGAGAAGCACAAAGGGTATGCAGATCCTTCATTGTTCTTTTCGTCAAGTAAGTAACAACAGTTTTCGTCTTTTCCGATAATGTTATTTACATACATAGAATCATTTTCTGTATGATTGTGCAAAATGAAACTGGACATGTTCACTCTCATAAAAATAGAACGAAGACGTGTTTAGGGTATGTTGGTGTACAGAGTGGAAAAAACCAAAGGTTGTTATGGAAGAAATGGGTTTTTTTAAGTAGAAGAGGGTGTTGATGATTGGTCAAGAGCTCTCCGGTGACATTAGTCATGGTTCGACATAAATAGGTGAGAGAACTGAGACACAGTCCAGTCCACATATACTGTTGTTAATATATGATATTTCGAGATATATTCGTGCACACATGATACCAGAGTGTAAACGCTACACAACTCAAGACTATCCAGCTAAAGGTCGGTGCCGAAACTATTGTGAAAAACAGATGACATATTTTGATATTTCACTGAACATGGAGACGCAGACAAAAAACAACCGCACACTTGGATGTATACGGCAGATTATTACCACAATTTTACACAATTTTAGGTTACTCGCCATAACTCGAGTTCTCTGAACTGATCAATTAAAAATACAGACAATCTACAGATCGAGAAGGATTAGCATCATTTAATGATACTTGTTCATACTCGTCTGATTTGTTTTCATTCGATACTCAAAAATAGAAACACATCTTACAACATTTATGTTCACTCACGAAATTTTAAGTGATTTTAAAATTATACAAATTATAAGTCAATGGCAAAGATTTCGAAATGTTTCATTTTGTTGAATAAAAAATAAAGCAATCTACAAAAGTAAACTCATAACCAATGTTGTATTGCTAGCTCTATATTTTTAACAAGGTTCCTATTTGTTTCTTTACAATATACGGGTCAGAATTTTAGATATGTCATCTTTTAAGAATGACATTTACACAATACCATTGATAATATAAAGCACCAGTAGTATTGAATAAAATCTTTTGTATTTCAGAATGGTCAAATCATGTTGCAAAGGGACTGCTTGAGTGGAGGAATTCATACATAAGCTGGCTGAATGTGTTTAAAAGGAAGTGTATGATACTTGTATATGAGCATATGCAACAAAATCTCGTAGAAGATATGACAAGGATAGTTCGATATCTTAAAATACCGGTAACTCCGAGGGACTTCTGGTGTGCTTTTGTGAATCAGGAGGGGAAAAAACATCGAATCCCAGAGAACAACACAATGACCAAAGTATCCAATATCTTTACGGCAGAACAAAAGACGATCGCTCTCAAGTATGTTTGTGAAGTGTCAAGGGTTGCCAGAGATCTGGGTGTTGACGTGGACATCTCACAATGGACAGATCTAACAGAGACGCCTAATACGACGCTGTGCTTATAAACACATTTTGTCAATCATAACATATAAAATAGTGGGTAGATTGGTTTTAGATGTAATTATACGGCTGTTCTGCGCTTTATTATAATTATATATCTATTTCACTGCGCGAAAGAGAAACGTCTTTACTGATTTCTACGGTTGTCCCGCTTCGTTTGGATCTGGACGGCAACAATTTTTTAATTGTCTTTTCGTGTGTTTAATGAACTTTCCTAGTTGCCTATGTATCCGTGGCATCAAGAACCTAGTCTAAAATCAGTCTTGTTGGAAATTTTCATTTCCAGGCAGTGGAAGGTTAAAAGAAGATATCATCTCTATACAAAATCTTCGAATCAGGAATTAACGAATCCTGGAAACAATGAAGTGTTTTTCATGGTCCCAAGAATTTCGTTATATGCGATTTTGAGTGTATGCTAGATAATGATTAAAGATTGGATTTCCAAATGGCCTAAAAAGCAAATACAGCTTGTATGTGCTGATGGTAGTCTCTGTATTCATACGTTTACATACGCAAGAATATGAAAAAAGAAAGAAAAGGAAATTTGCATGTTTTATTTGGTAAATGTTATAATTTAATTTATTCATTTTTAAAAAAGAAACCTAAAAATAAACATGCTGATAATAACATGTTAGATAGCATATATGCAATGCAAAAAACAGAGTTTTGAATACAAGAACAAGAGATTAAAATGTGATGGATTTAGAGAAAGAACATGGTATTTTGATACCAAGTAAAATTTCTGAAGGCCTATTTGAATTCCCAATTGTAGTCCATTCGTAAATATGTCTTAAAGAAAATCTTCAAACAATATTAAATAAATTGCCCAAAATAGTAAAATAGGAGTGTTGTACAAAGTTATTAAAATTTTAAGTAAAAACTAGCAAAGGGGAAATCTGTTTTGGATTGAAGTATTGCAAAGTGAACTGAAATGGTTTTATTAGTAAAAAGAGATTGCCAGCTACACTTATAACCCACCAAAGTGGAATTCCAACTTTCAAAATGGCCGTCATGTTCCCTGGTCAGCACAAAAATTTAAATATTCTTATAACTGCTAAATCAATATTCTAACATGAATGATGAAGGCATTAAGTTGGTTTACACATTACACTACCTAACCTGGAATCCAATAATGCTTCTTGGTCCTAAAATCGGATTGATAATTCAGTGCTGGTCTACATAGTACAGTAATGTAGTTAATTGTTAAAGTCGACCATGTCTAATGACTTGAAGATGACGGACAACCACTAAAAAGAAAATATGTCAAAAATAACAAAGAAATATTTTTGTTTAAGCAATTAGGCCAAAGTATTTCGTGAGGTTTGTCTTAAACCTCTGGATGCCAAGGCTTACTGGTTTCCAAATGCATGTAGTGTAATAAAAAGTACAGGATATTGGCAACATGGGCACTACCCCATGGTTCTCTGTCCAGTGGGATCCTGACAATGATAAACCTTTATGGGATGAATGGCGTCGGAGCTGTCATTGCTGGATCGAAACGTTGTACTTTTACACTGCTCTTATGTCTCGAGTGGTTCTGACATCGTACAATGTATCGAGAGTGTCGATAGATCCAGATTTCGTAGTCACCATCATCACTGAGGTGCTCACTTAAGTAACCAACTGCCAATAATATTTGGTATGTGCCACAGGATATTGTGCAAAGGCATTCGACGTATGACTTTGGAAAGTCATAATTATACGCAGACACATCTAGTTTGACAAATAGAGACTTGACCCTTGTGGTAAGATCTGGTTCATTTTTCACACGCTGAGCTTAGTTGCTGTGAACACTTTCATTATGGCAGTCAGCACCCTATACTTTGCGTCTCGCTCGTGTGTATATGGGTCCTCGAATTCCACTGGGACAGGCTGTTACTATTCTAACGAGTGCCTAGAAGACATCAATGAAATAGTTTGGGGACAGTTGTGTTTCGAAAAACAGCTATTGCTTGAATCGTCCGTGATATGACTCCACTACCTATCTGGATTTAGTTATGGATCTACATGAGAGTTCCGTAGTATATGCTCAGTTTTAAAAACTCCAAACTGTGAAATATGACGATTTTACACTAATGTTGGGCATTCTATAAATGAAAACGCGATTCTGGGGTTATGTAAACATTAAAAGGAAATCAGGGCGAATTCCAGACTCAGTACCTTATTTTGATCACAAGTCTGAATGTAATGTTAAATCTGCAGAAATGTTAAAAACTTTTTTCAGAGTGTCTTTACTTCTGATAAAGGTCTCACATTAGACCAGTTACCTGATGTTCTAAATCACAACGCTTTTGGAAATCCACTTTCTTCCATTGAAATTGAATGTATTAAAGTACTAAATCTTCTATAAAATATCAATGTAAAGTAGGCTTGTGGGTATGATAATATCTCTGGTAGAGTTTTTAAAGAATATGCACATGAGCTGTGCGTTCCAGTTCGCTACCTGTTTAACAAATCACTTCGCGATGGTATTTTTCCTGATTGTCTTAAAAAAGCAAATGCAAATCCTGTATTTAAGTCTGATCTGATAAACTGTGTTGAAAACTATAGACCATTGTCATCATTGCCATTATTGTCCAATTGATTTGTAATGAGCAACATGATTTTATGCCAAATAGATCCACAGTTAAAAGTATTACATGATTTTCTGATTTTGTGTCTGATGTACTTGATAAAAAGATGGATGTTCATGCTGTGTATACTGATTTTTCTATAGCGTTTGACGAAGTCAGGCACAAATTATCATTGTGCAAACCACAGTTTTAGAGGTAGCATTCTTAACTGGTTCATCACCATTTTCTTAACGAAAGGCGACAGAGAGTAACAGTAAATCGACCGACATCTGGGTGGTGTAATGTATATTTCCGGTTTCCCCAAGGTTCTATTTTAGGGCCCAATTTATTTTTGATTTTTATCAATTATTTACCTGCTGTTTTGAAACATTCTACCTGTTTTATGTTTGCTGATGACAATAAATTTTGCTAAAAAATAACATCTGTATATGAATGTAAGCAATTACAGGACGTCATCGATAAAGTGTTTTACTGGTGTAAAAAAAATGGCGGATGCAAGTCAATACTGACAAATCTCTTACATGACGGTCATAATTTATCCCAAGTCACTCATTTTAAAGACCTAGGAGTCTGGACATTACCTTTTCATACTATGTAAAAAAACGTTGTGTCGAAAGGTATGCAAATGCTTGGATGTTTAAAGCGTTCTTGTTGATATTTCAAAAACATTTCTATAATAAGATTATTATACAATGTACATCAGTTTAGTTAGAAGTCAGTTGGAATACTGCAGAGGGATCTGGTCACCGCACCAAACTACTTAATTCACCAACTTGAATCGGCCTAAAGACATTTTTTGAAATTGATGTGTTTAAAGGCGAACTTTGATTACCTCGGTCATTGTTATGCTGATATATGTAAACATTTTAACCGGCCTACTTTGGAAAGCAGACGGTAATATATGGATATTTATTTCCTTTTTAAATGTATTCATGGACTTTTTGTTCGTTTTAGTAGAAAAGATAGATATCTTAGTCCCTAGAAAATGTTTACTTTGCTCTGGAGTTTTACAATTTATTTGTTTGCCTAATAGGATTAAGCTTAGAAAGTTAAGTGCTATTAACCGTACAGTGAATTCTTTTTATAAAAAAACACCTGTAAACTAGATGTTTAATTGTGCTTTGCCTACTCGCCCTAAAGGACTTTTATCAATATTTTATAACGTGCTCTTTCTACTTTATTTTGTTCAAAATTAATATAAAAACATTATGAAACAAATAAAAATATTTTCTGTGGTGTGAATTTTTGTTTTTATTTGTTTTCTTTCGTTGGAATAAGCGCGGTAGTCGATCTATAATGACTTTACCTGTTACGTGACTTCGTTACGTCAGACTAGCAAAACTCTCCCGCATTCCTGAAGTGTATACAAAAGCGAAATGATTGAGGTCACGCATATCGACTTTCGAAATGATTCGCTGGGAAGACTTAGACCTCGAAGAAATCCCCAGACACATGGAAGTACTTCCGCATCAGTTTGAGGCTAGAGTGAACGGCGGTGCAGCAAATTCGGAAGACGTTAGGCCAAGTGACAGCGAGGAAGCGACAGGCGACGGTTCCTGGAGTCCAATGGAAGATGACATAGCCGAAGTTGGTCGTCTCCAAAATAAAAACTGGTAAGAATGTGCTATAACTGATCTTCAGTAGATTACTAGTCACGTATCAATTTAGAATATTGATAGGAAGTTCGCAGACCCTTGATATGTAAATTTTACGACTTCGTCTTAGGTACTTTAGGCATACTGCACCTGCTGTACAAAGCAGGTAAACTAGCTTAATGAGCTTGCCCTTGCTAGTCAGAAATCGGCGGGGAAAAATACGCAGTTTATCTCAGTTAGTGTGAAAATATTGAAAATAATAGAAACAATTCAACGGGGCTCTGTATTAGGTTATGTATGTTTTTTTGAGAGGTACTGTTGGAGACGTGAACCCGGAAGTTTAAGCTTAGAATAAGCATTTGGTTATACGTGTCTCTGGCAAGTTTTTCTTTATAAATTCTGATCTGTTACAAAGCTAGTGTTGTTTTATGAACAGGTGTGAATGTGGAGAATGAAGTCTGAAGTGTGTTTGTGCTGTGCTAAATTCGGTTTTATAAAGCAGAAAAATGAGAATGCAGAAGCGCATTACACATCATCAGACATTTATAGACAACTGCCTAAACAGGAACGTCCTGGAAGTTAGCGTGTCTGAATTTGTACAGCATGATGGACCGCTGGATGGCAATTAACCAATTCATGAGTGAGTTTCTTTATTGATATTTTGGTAGATCACATGACTATTTCATTACATTCAGTACACAAGTTAAACATTTTAAATTGCACATTTGACTTTGTGATTTAGAAATTATGTTGAAAATTTGAACATCATTTGAAACATGTATAACACAACAATCTCTTTTGAAAGGTTTTAACATAATTTAATTTGTTTTTGTAAAGACATGTGCATTGTAAAACAATGGTAACAGAACTATAGAACAATAAAAACTAGCACAATGTTATTATTATTGCCTATTCATTTTCAGGGCTTATCACCACACAGCATACAGTAGGTTTGTTTTCTGGATATGGCAACGTCTAGGTCGGGGAAATAGAAAAAATTCTTTCAGCTCGTGTTGTTACTAATATAAGACATACTTTTCATTCGGAGCAATACAACAGGATTTAAATATACCATACCAAAATAAGACCACATCCATAATAAAACAAAAATAAAAACCAATAATTCTGCTTTCCTCCTACGATGTCTTTTTTACTTCTTGATCAATATATATCAACATATATTTTATGTCAAATTTCACCTGACAAGTCATTTTATTCTCCCATAATTTAGAGTAATCTCTGTGTTGTGTAGGAAAAGATAAATCTATCTTTATTGGGGTAGATAAGACATATGGCACACACTGGGATGATCCTAAGTGATTGGATGATGTCATCACTTCTTGTTGTGTAAACACGTCACCAATCAATGGTGTCAATTTCATGGCATTTTCCGTGGACCATATAGGAGAGATCTTCTAAAGCATGGGAGAAAAATAACCCATCACCCCAGTATTTTGAAGACAGGAATATCTCAACCCCTCGGGTAATTTTCTAGCTCTATAAACTTTTTAAAAAAAATCCCTTCGAGTTGAGATATCCCAGTCTGCAGAACACAGGTGTGAAATTACACTGAAATATTATTCTATTAGTGTTGAGTATCAATGTCTTAACTCTTTGACAACTGGAAGATTTAAAACTAAATAATTGGGTTCAAAACAGACAGCTGAATTTAATGATAAACGTTACCACAGTGTAAAGATGGAAGCAAACTACTCCTATATGTCTACGCAGAATGTCGAAGATAACTGTGATGTCATGGCTCCATTATTTTGAACGTTAGCAAAACGTGACCGACGCTGTAAAATCAGTGCTCTTTTGTCAACCTTTGGAAAAGAACTAGTAACAGCTGGAGGTTTATATCAAAGAAAAGTGATGGCTTCCCTAAAGGCTTCCTGGTAGCATGGAATCAATGACTGCCTCAGAAGATCAATATAATATGAAAGAAAAACACATAAAATACTGATTGTAAAGATTTACTTTTCCTTTAATTTTGTCAAAACATTACAAATATAACAGTGTGCTGGTAAAATGTTCCCCACATAGAACAATATAGGTGACAGCTGCTCTCGTTGGTTTCACTAAACCGATTCTCCCTTTTTCCCTTTAGGATAGCTTACTCGCCAGCAAAGCTGTCCATCTAGAGTACTTGCCTGGTGACGCTTTCCATTTTCATTGAAAAGTAGTGCAGCAATACTGAGTCTGTAACAATGAAGTAAAGAATTTAAACAATAAAGAAATACATTCTAAAGGCTTTCGTATACTTGTTCTTGATAGTTTGTATTATAAGGATATAATAATTTCCAAAGAATATACCACACAAAAGGTTGAACATAAAAAAATTGCTAAATACAGAGTAGCTCTCAAATAAATTTTGAGAATTTAACAAATGTAGCTGAGAACAAATACTGCAGTGTGACACTTCTTGAGTATTTTTTCTAACTTTACCTGGCCACCATTACAGAGTAATAGAAGTGAGTACTTTTTGGTGCAAAGTTGTTGAATACGCTGTGAAATACGTCCAGTCCATAGGTCTGGTGCATTGGAGAAAGCTTTGGTACGTCACTTAGAAGAAATTTGCTTTCCACCACCCCTCGGAGCATTTTGTGTGATCTATAACCTAGTCAAATGATAAAAGACAGGAAATAATAATACATTACAAATTTAAGCCTTCAATTATCACTTAGCCCTGTTTATATTCGAGATAATTTTGTAAGCATTCAACTGCAAAAAAGATTTAATATTAGAGGTTAATGAAATCAAATAATTGATTAATAATATGTAAATTTTCTATAATAGCTATAGTCATAATGCTGGATTATGGATAATCACACCTGATAATTTAATAAAATGTAAAACCAATAATGTAAACCATTGAATTGTAGAATTTTAATCCAGAAACATTTCAGGTTTCCCACTAATACAAAAAAGAAGAAGAACCAAATAGAGATCGAGAGATAAAGATTTAAATTGTCTAGTGCTCATGGAGAAAGATACTGCTTGATAATAACTTTATACCTTAAGCAACAAGTCTATGAAATATTATTTCCACTAAAACAATAGCCCCTACAACAAGGAGATTTGATACTGGCATACCACGATGACTTTTCTGATTTTCCCACATTTCTGCGTGTCCATTTACACATTTCATTGTAGCTGAAATAAGAGTTCCCATTGTAAACTTAATTAAAGGCTCACATTTGGAGGACTTGCTTTGTTACCTGTAAAAATCATCAAAACAGTATAGATACTATCAATAAACAATCTAGATCAAATTTTACAAAACAGAACTGCCTATTTCTATTTCAAAGAATAAGGTTTTATTTACTTTAATCTTCGATTCTAATTATATTTGAGGGTGTAGCAAGAGTACCAGTACTCAGCTGGATTATGATAACACATATATACATATAGAATTACATGAATTACATTATAACCAAGAACTTAGCTTACGCTTGATATTGAATATGACATAAATGACATTTCAATGACACTACATGATTATTTATAAATAGCAGGGACGTATAATAACTTGTGTGCATTGGCCCAATACTAGCTGACCTAATGTTTAACTCGTTACACTGCAAATTGTCATTACATAATGGTTTTATTAATTATAATCAATAAGCTTCATTTTAATATCTTAGTTTTTAATTCATAGCAACCATATGAGAAATACAACAATGTGTGAATTACTTATCTGGGTATGTTCATGGGAGTGGTGTAAATGTAATTACCTACATTTAATATCACTTGTACTGACACTGTTACATTCTTTATCAATTTTGACACACCTGCCGGCAGCCTGCAGAATTGGATGCATAGATATCTACGTATCTGAATCTATGAGCTGGTAATTAAACTACTGTAATCTTAAACGTGGTCTTCCAACCTCCTCAACTCCGAAAGAGCGGTTGATTATTACTTAAAAGGTAAACTACACGAGACCGTGACAAAGTCGCAAGGCTATGCATGTTTACAAACAGTCTGATTTTTTTTATTATACAGATGTGTTTGACCATTATCATTATAAATCAACAATAACCTTAATATTATCGGTAAATCACAAAACTTCCAGATACTTGCATACTGTTAAGGCTAAGCTCTCTTACCTCAGCCCTCTGACGCTTAAGAAACGCCCCTCGCGGTGGAGCGTTGACAGGTGACCCCGGCCTATTTTCGTCGGGATAGCGGCTATAAACTTGCAGTTGTACGTCAGATACCGCATCAGGAAGATGCTTCGCTTCAGCATTGGGATATCTTAACTCCGCCAACTTATGATATGCCTTCGGCACAAAGTTTGCACGTCTGCAGTAGTGAATCATGATTTTCGTCGTCCGTCTTTTGGAAAGGCGAAAAAACTTACACCGCACCCCTTCTTGGATTCGTTATTGTAGCCGAATGCGGTACAATACGGCATCCTGCTGCTCTCGGAAAAGTCATTTAATTGCAAATGCTTGAGTTATTCAATAATTTATATCTTACTAACGAGAAAAACAGAGAAACAATTTAAAAAACTTTCATAGGTCGCAACGCTACTGGCCTGCGGTTGATTGATGAGGCTGTCCTGCTAGTCTGACGTCACTAATTTTAGAGCCTCGTTGTTGATAAACAAATATGCATAAATGCCGTTTCTTGATAGAAAGCTTGATATTGAAGCAAAAATCGTTTTTAAAGCATTTTATTTTTTAAATAATTCACCGAAACTGATATAACAATTACTTCAGATATAATATATAGTATTACTCTAAAAAAAACATAACTTTTAGTAACTTTTGATACAAGTCCTTAAAGGTAATATGTTTTAGATGATAATTACGATACATGCCTTTTTCTCTATCTTACTAATGCTATACCCATCTTACAAACTATGTATATGTATGTACCTTTGATATTTTGATATACCTTTGTTTCCATTGTTATCAGTTCTGTAATGGAATCCTCGGGTCTGTTGAATTGAACTGAAATTGAAATAAACTATAAAACGGCATATTTGTTTTCAAATCACGTGTTTCCAAATCTGGCAAAATATCGCTGAACTCTCGATCAACAACGACGTTGTCATCTTTCTCCAGGCAGGAGAGAATATCCATGATGGCTTTTGTAATCTTCGCATCATTATCGCATCCAGGGAAAATGCCATACTTTGTCCATAATGTAACCGTAAGGTAGGGCTATGCTCATGAACTAGCAATAGTTCCGCTTCTTCTGGCCACAGTAGGAGATTATCTGGAGCTTGTGATCCAAAGCCTTAGGAATACTATCTACCGTCAAGTATGACCGTCCTTTGTTCCTTGGACTGAATATCTGAAATACAAACTGTTTTGCAACAGGACAGGTTTCAGCCCAAATAACAAATGTTGTCTTACTTATACCTGACTGATTTCGTCACCTGGGATGAGGAGTAAAACTGTTCAGACAGGTTTGATTGGTTGGTTTCAGGTTTTCCGTTGCCGCGATTGGTCCGATCGTTTGGCGTGTTACACATTATGCGCGACATGCCATACTACACATACTAACGCATACTACCTCCATACTATTCAATAGAGATATGCAAATAACAATTCAATTTCATCCAAAACTGATCTAAGCAACATTCTTATTATAAAGTTACATTTTTGGCTCGAGGCGAAATCAGTTTTAAAAGCATCTTTCATGCTTTCCTTTCTTTACTTTTATAGGCATATGTACTTTTCCTTTCATCACATAAACCAGTAACTGATTCTAATCGAGAGCTTGTCTTGCTACCTTAGGCATTTTGGTTTTACCAGAAATATTCTTTGATTTACTTTTTGAATGTTATTTTGAATATTTTATATCTGACAATATTGATATGCCCTCAAAAGTCTTTTCCCTAGCGTATTTCATTTTACATTTTGAATTGTAATGAGGCGCAGTGAGAGGGAAATGAGAGGGAAATGACCTGATAGGTTTCAATAATTAGAACTTACATATGAAATTATTATGCTTCTCAATGAATAGTGATAACAATCGTGTTGTGTAAAGATCCTAAAGATCCACCCATCTCCAAAAAGTCTCAACAAGGAATATGCACATCCAAGCGCAATATGAATTTTATATATGAAATTTGAGAATATACCATCATGTACTTTTCAAGAACTAGCGATATCAACCTCCATCTTTCAAGTTTTAACATGGCAGCCTGTCGGTAAATTGATCACGCAGAATACAGCAGGTAAGGTTAACAATATACATGTATATTCATATTGAGAATGATAAACAATGTTATTACTTTAAGAACTGAATTGTCATTAAAAGATTGAGGCAAGAAAGTCTTAGTGAACCCATGACAATATCACATTTCGAGTTATGAGTAAAAGTAAAGATTTATTTAGAATGATCACATTTGCCTACTTTAGCAGTAAAATATGGCTTTGAACGACAACAGAAGACTTTGAATCATACATTTGAAGTAAAAAAGCACTACATTACCTCACACATATTGTAACGTTGATATATAACTGCAGAGTCAGTGAATATCTACACATTATACTACACATACTATATTAGTCCAGATCAACACTCGAGAAGCACTGAGCTAACAGACCTCAACTAAGTACCCAGACACAGTCACACACCAGTCTTTTCTCCACACAGTAACTCTCATCTCTCACCGTGCCCCGACCAGACATCTCCCTACCACACACATCATTAAGAAGCGTGCCAATATATTATTCAAATGTAGCCATGCAACCACATATTGCTAAACTCATACACTGTGAACAATATTACTGTACATACTGTACAGATACATTCACACTTTGGAATGGTTCATATTTACTCTCATTATTTGCGAACATACTGTGTCTTGATGACCTGTTTGGGGGTCAGAGATCACTTGTGTCATCATCTTCCTATTTTTACAGTCAAAATAATAACAACACAGAACCAGCTTAGGCATAGTTTACTATCTTATTTGTACAAAACAAGGTCTCATTGCTGAAAACGTTTGTACAGAATCAAGCATGGGCATTTTCTGGACCGGTGAAAGAGTGGTGGTTGTATAGAATACACAAGATTGTTATGCCTTCAATACAAATTTAGAATTAAATATAGTAGAATATTATATTTATATATGAAACCTTGTAGGAGAATGAAGAAAATCTCCGATGGTGTTGATCTTATTATCGATGGTGAACTGTATTGTTTGTTGATCGGCAGATGAGGATACCAATCATATAAGGATACATGCTTTCATCTTGTTCTTTATTTCACTCCAAATTACAACTCGGACAGCGTAAACAAAATCCGAAAAATCAAAAGGGAAATAACTCTTACTGTCATAACACAGGAGCGTCCGCCCAGCCACACTGGCTCTCTTTTCTTATTTGCTGCCAGCATGAACTAACAAGAACCGGAAGAGACCATGAGTTAAAGTTGACTGGAACCTGTACAGGTGGGGAAGTTGATGTTCTGTAACCAATTGTCTCGACTATTTTATTTGAATGCTGTATGACATGTTTTTCGAGCCTGGTTCGCACATGAAAGTTCAGAGTACATAGCGATTTGTATACGAATTTCAGTAAGATCTCTTAATTTCGTTTTTGAAATAATTTTCCCTTCCCATTTAAAGATGCGTAAACATAATTCAATTGCTGTTTAGGATGTATGGTAAATTTTACAAACATATCTGTCTCAAGAAGTTTTTTCTTAATTTGCGCTTCCAATTTGATCTTTATTTTATTTCAAATTAGAACTCTTCAAACAGCGTATTAAAAATCCGGTCAGTCATAATAGAAATAACTCTTACTACCTTAGCACAGAGTATTCAGCTTAGCAATAATCCTAACAGCATTTTAAGTACCACTGCAGCTAGGATGTTGCAGCCATAAGCAGGATGTTAACTTTTCAACGCGGAGAATTAACATCCCTCTGCATAAGCGTCACATTTTTATCTGACCAAGCGCAAATAAGAAAAAATCTCAAAAGAGATTGTAACAGAAACCGAACTCTTAACCACCAGAAACATATTAATTTCTTGACCAGAAGCTGCGTTAGTTTGTTTGCCGGATTTATCGCTCCATCAACAGCCAGGGTCGTTTTGAGGTAAGGACACGATGCAGTAGCAAGAACTACATACGGGAGGTATAGCGCATGCCATCCACAGCACAGGTCTTTTTACAGTCATTTTTAGACAATATCCAAGTAGAAGCAAGTGGTTACCTAACTGAACAATACCAGAGAGGTCCGTCACATGTCATTCAGAGATAGTAGGATAAAATGTCACAAATACAACAAAACAGATCAACCTGCTTTTTAGATTATAGAGAACCCTACGTTGCCATTGGTACATGTATGGGGCGTCAAAGGACGCACCTCGGTTCTTTACCGAACGTTACTCAGTCCAACGCTATACCAAATGAGTATCGCGAAATTATCGATTTGCTGCTTAAAAGCAGGTAATGACCTAATTCCTGACATTTCATGAAATATCAATGTTAAGTGAATTTCGTTCATGGGGAAAGACATCTTTAACTTCAAAACTTCGAAATAATTGCCGACGTCATAAGAAATCAAATTAAAGTATTCAAGCTGATGAATTATTCAATAACATAACAATTGTTATCATTTTTTTAATTAAACTATTTGACATTTGAAACGTTTTGTTTTAACATCTGAAATGTTTTTCTATCTTCACGTCAATACGAAAGCCTGTCAAACTGATGTATATATCTTACGTGGCACAGCCAGTCCAAACAGTCGTAAGACCAATGACCAAATGTACATTGCTCTCACAAAAAATACCAGCTTGTCAATAAAGTCTGCATTCAAACTTACAATCAGGGAAACAACTGTAGGATATTTGGAAAAAAGGAAGGGTTTACATGAAAACCCTTGACAGGGTATAGATCACATCTATACAACTTGATTGAAAGATATCCCTGTTCCCTGTCACAATATACCATATATTAACAACAGTATATGTGGACTGAACTGTGTCTCAGTTCTCTCAACTATTTATGTCGAACCATGACTAATGTCACCGGAGAGCTCTTGACCAATCATCAATACCTTCTTCTACTAAAAATACATTTCTTCCATCAGAACCTTTGGTTTTTTCCACTCTGTACACCAACATACCCTAAACACATCTTCGTTCTATTTTTATGAGAGTGAACATGTCTAGCTTCATTTCGCACAACTATATAAAAAAATTATTCTAGGTATGTAAATAATATTATCGGAAACTGTTGTTACTTACTTGACGAAAAGAACAATGACGGATCTGCATACCCTTTGTGCCTCTCTATTGCGGTGCGATTAGACAGTGACGTCTTTTTGTTTTCCATATTTGAAATGGGAAATGACTTTGAAGAATACAACGGGTTCCTTATGATAATTATAGCGTTGTCGAATGGTTTCAGAACTTCAGGCGTATGCCAGTGCATTTTGAACACGATACAGCCTCTCTTTCTATTGGATGGTGCACATGTTGATATTCCTGAAACAAATGACTTCATATACATATGTAAATATAGTCAAACTCGCATATAACGAATTTGTGGGACTTCGAAAAAACTAAAGTTGTGTCCGGAATTCGCTATTCCCGAATCGGAGATCTTACATTATATCAACATTATACAGAACATTTATCTTAATCATATATATTTTAAAAAATCGTCGTGTTCGTTTTAGTTTCAATTTTCTTCTCAACTAAATATTCTGATATGTGGAGACATGCTTCAATATTATCGTCATAGTAATTTGAAGCTTTTTAAGAACTCAAGACAATCTCAATCTGTTTGTCCATCGCGTCACACGGGGGATTCAGTAATTATAACTGAATGCTCTGTATCGTGTTGATGTAATTTGGCTATCAAATGTTCGAATGAGAATTGAACGAATTCCGGAAACAATTAAGTGTTTTTCACGGTCTCCAGATATTCGTTATAAGCCATGTTGACTGTTCATTAGATAATTATTAAACATGTGACATAGGATCCAGGGAATGAAGTGTTTTTAATGACTTTGACTAATTTGTTCTTGAGTTTAATTTGTTACTGGGTATTGGACCTTCGGTGTATAACAGGCCTAAAGTATTATTGAGACACTTCATGGTATTGATTTCGGCTATAGTTGGAAATTTTGTCTTTATTTCATGTTATGTGTATGTCATAAAACTTTTGTAATACTTTGTGTCTTGATAAAGGGTAAGATTGTCTCGAAAATATGATAATATATTTGATCGTACTGTCAATATTACCTCATTAATAATAGATAATTAAGAAGATAAATATATACAACATTTGCACTCCATCCATAGAGCTCTTCAGAATATCAATTTGAACCATATAAAGACTTCATAATAAGAGTGCAATATATCTAATTATTTACTATTTAACCGATGGATGTGTCATGTATCTGTATGTGTATTCCGAATAAGTAGTCATGTGTAAGCAGACACTCATAGTTGTGTGTTTGTGAACATCAGAGCTAGTAAATTCGATTAATATATTATACGACGAAACTAAAACAAAATCTAAAGGTACACAGAGAAACCCTGGTAAAAAAACCTGTTCTGGCTATTTAAACGTGGTATTACATGATATGAGCATAGTAAATTGCGTTAAAGCACACACCTTTCAATAAGATAAAGAGAACATTAGTAGTAATTAATGTGTAAAATCAACAGCTGCTCACATACTTTTACATAATGCTATTACATACAGTTCTGTACCTGAAAGTTGCTCGATAAGATGTCTGGTCCACATGTTTCCGGATGCAGGATAACTTAGAAGTGCTGTTGTGGATTTTTCGTCCATCAAAGTCAAGTTCCTTAATAGGCACGATTCATTCTTAAACTTATTCTGTAGAAGTCCAAAGTCGAACTTCTCCTTCAATGCTGACAGTTGCTTTTCGTGTTGTATGGCGTTTTTATAAGCAGGTAAAACATCTCCAAATCGATTGAAATCCACATCTTCGAATTTTCTAAATGCTATATTGTATTGACTTTTCAAATGAAACTTAAACAAAACAAGACGGTTTGTGATGGAACATGTTGCCGTGTATGATCACCTTTGTTGTCTGACTAATGTCTGACTGTTCTGTTATGTCTCTTGAACTGAGGCCTTTGGCGAGTTACATAACATGTGCGACTTAGGGGCGGAGTTTAATGCCATGCTGCACATTCTACCACATACTAACAAATACTACTTAACAGAGATGTACAAATAACAAATCTCCTATGTTATTAAAAACTATATTATCTTAACATTTTCATATTGATACATTTTTGGTTCACGGTGATAGCCGAGGGCTCTAGCAATAGATTAAAAATTCATTTTAAAAATCATGTATCATCTTTTCCTATATTTACTTTTATTGATATATTTTTCTCTCTCATTCCACACACTAGTAATTGATTCAGGCAGAGAGCTTGTGGCCTTTGGCCTTATTGTTTTAAGAAAAAATATTTCTTTGTTGTTTTTAATATATATTCCTTTTAATGTGTTTTTCTTACAATATTGATATGCCGTCAAAAGTCTATCTCCAGGCGCAATATATATCTAATTGTATTCTGAAATGCAATGCGAAGTGACAGAAGCATGACCAGAGAGGTTTCTATTTATATAACCAACCTATGAATTTCCAGTGCTTCTGAAATATTAATATCAAGCTTCAATTTTTAAAATCCAACATGGCAGCCTATCGGCAAATCGTATAATACTGAACATTTTCGTCAGGTTGGAAAGTAAGGATTATGTAAAGATTCTTTATACACAACCAGGAATTTTAATATGTGACGTTTCGGTGACCAGTACGATGCGTACGCTGTCACCTTCCTCAGACAAATGACCAGTAAAGCATGTACACAAAGGTGTGATATGGGTACGAGTTGTCGTGGAATAGCGTCGATTTCGGACATGCTGACAAGTGCCGAAATGACTGTTAGCGAATAGTAAAACCATTCAAGCTGGTCAGTGTTGGTCTTCATCGTAAAATAATGTAGTTATAATTGTCAATATCGACCATATCTAATGCCATGAAGATGTCGGTTTGTAGCGAAATCTACATCATTTGAGGTTTGTCTTTAATCTTTTGCTCTTATATCGGGTGGATATGACATCGTACAATGTCTCGTGAGTGCCGATATATCCTGATCTCGTAGTCACCATCATCACTGAGGTGCTCACTTATGTAGCCAGCTGCCAATAATATTTGGTATGTGCCACAGGATATTGTTCCAAGGCATTCCATGAATAAATTTGGAAAGTCATAATTATCTGCAGACACATCTAGTTAGACAGTATAGACTTGGCCCTTTTGGTAAGATCTGACTCGTTTTTTTACACGCTGAGCTAAGTTGTTGTGAACATTAAGACGCGCTTTCATTATGGCAGTCAGCACTCTATCGCCTGCGTCTCGCTCTTGTGTTCTTGTATATATGAGTCCTCGGATTCCATTGGGACAGGCTGTTACTATTCTAACGAGTACCTAGAAGATATTAATGAAATAGTTGGGGGCAAGTTGGGTTTTGAAAACAGCTATTGCTTGAATCGTCCGTGATATATAGCTATGGATCTATCAAGGTAAACTTGCTGGTCATCATGGTTCTAAATCTGGCAAAACATTCCTACCATCCTTGATCAACAACCACGTTGCCATCTTTCCTCAGGCAAGAGAGAATATCCATGATGGCTTTTGTAATATTCGCATCATTATCATATCCAGGTAAAAGCCACACTGTGTCCAGAATGTAACCCTCAGGCAGGGATATGCTCATGAACTTTAAATAGTTCCGCTTCTTCTGGCAACAGTAGAAAACCTCTATAGTCAGTGATCAGAGGTCTTAGGAATACTATCTACCATCAAGTATGACCGTGTTGTGCTCCAGAATAATTTCTCTTGTCAGATATTCTTTCCAAGGAGGAAAGGAAAAATAGTTTTTACTATGGAATGAAATGTTTTCGATATACTGGAAACTGTCATGTTGAAAAGAGTGAAACACTGTTTCCATAATATGCCCGTCTTCATTTTTACCAAGAACAATAGTAATCAATCCTTCATGGTTTGGAGTGTGGATTCCAGTGCCAATAGAGGATGAACAACAAGAAAGGATTTTCAGAAACTGTGTTCTTGTCCAACCAGTCCAGGCGTTACAATCTGCATCATTCAGAGAGGAGAAACGCAGAGTAAAAGAAGACTCCTGCTTTGATAGCATATATGATATCTCCAAAAGATCGTTGATGGTTTTCTTTGATCTGGAAAGTCACCATGAAATTTTCTATCTGGTAACCTAAAAAAATACAAACTGTTTTGTGACAGGACAGGTTTCAGCGCAAAATAGCAAGTGCTGTCTTACTTTTATCTGACTGTTCCATTTCGTCACCTGGGATGAGGAGTTATACTGTTCAGCCAGGTTTGATTGGTTGTTTTCAGGTTTTCCGTTGCCGTGATTGGTCCGATCGTTAGGCGTGTTACACATTATGCGCGACACGCCATACTACACATACTAACACATACTACCCCCATACTATTCAATAGAGATATGCAAATAACAATTCAATTTCATCCAAAACTATTCATCATCTAAGCAACATTCTTATTATAAAGTTACATTTTTGGTATAAATAATATGGTAGAATGAAAAATTTAATTCAACTTCATAATAAGTTGTTTCGTTCTCCTAGAATTCTTTAGTGATGTTAATGGTCTAAGATATGAAACCTTGTAAGAGAATGAAGAAAATCTCCGATGGTATTGATCTAATTATCGTTGGTCAACTGTATTGTTTGTTGATCGGCAGATGAGGATATCAATCATATAAGGATACATGCTTTCATCTTGTTCATCCGAAAAATCAAAAGGGAAATAACTCTTACTGTCATACCACAGGAGCTTCCGCCTAGCTATACTGGGTAATTCTAATACAGAATTACTTTAGGGATACATAGGCTATTGTAGAAAGGTTATAAAACACTCTCCATGACAATTTAGAAACTGCTGCCGCCTAGTTCGAAGCGAAGGAAGGAAGACCGTAGAACCGTTGTTCTTTCGCACAGCTGTTCCAGAATATTCATAATTTCAAAATGATATTGATAAAATGAATTGAATTATGTCTTTTTTAAATTCTGTTGAATAATCGTATTTAGCCTGAGTAATACTGTTTCATCATCATCTTATTCAAAATGTCGGACTACATTTTTAACGTAATCCATTAGACGTGCACAATTTCCAGTAACTGAAGACTCCGATCTGTCAAATATATTGAAAACAAACCGTTTTAACTGGAATATAAACATTGAATCTTTCTTTTGTCAATTTTATGGGGTGATGAATTGAGTTGCTCTTCAGACAAATTCAAAATGAATTGACTCGAAGTTCTAATTTAACAATTCATTCAATTTCAAGATCAACTCGATTCCTCACCACAAGAAATCGACAAAATAAGGAGTCAATGCTTAACACACGGGCTTGTTCCCATTATCATTATTTTCGTACAAGATGTCGACAACTTCTTGATAAACTCACGGCAAACTATTTCGAGAAATGCAAGTTGATGACGATCATGGGAAAATTATACATTCGTCATTGAGAAATATTACAATTTCATGTTAACCTAAATTTTTTTAAATATCTTACAATTGTTTCCATGATTATACGTTTGAATGCAGATGATATTGACATGCTCGTATTTTCTTGTGAGAGCAATGTACATTTGGTCATTGGTCTTGCGACTGTTTGAACTGGCTGTGCCATGTAAGATATGTACAGCAGTTTGACAGGCTTTCGTGAAGAAAAAAAAACATTTAAGATGTTAAAACAAAACATTTTAAATGTCAATTAGTTAAATTAAAAAGATAATAACAATTGTAATGTTATTGAATAATTCATTAGCTTGAATTCTTTAATTTGATTTCTTTTGACGTTGGCAATTATTTCGAACTTGAAAAAAAATCCGAATGATGGCTCAAAGATGTCTATTCCCACTGAAGGAAATTCACTAAACATTGATATTTCATGAAATGTCAGGAATTAGGTCATTACCTGCTTTTAAGCAGCAAATCGATAATTTCGCGATACTCATTTGGTATAGCGTTGGCCTGAGTAACGTTCGGTGAAGAACCGAGGTGCGTCCTTTGACGCCCCATACATGTACCAATGGCAACGTAGGGTTCTCTATAATCTAAAAAGCAAAAGCAGGTTGGTCTGTTTTGTTGTATTTGTGACATTTTATCCTACTATCTCTGAATGACATGTGACGGACATCTCGTGATTTGTTCAGTATGGTAACCACTTGCTTCTACTTGGATACTGTCTAAAAATGACTGTTAAACATCTGTGCTGTGGGTGGTATGCGGCGACCGTCCGTATGTTATTCTTGCTACTGCATCGTGACCTTGCCTCAAAATGACCCTGGTGATGGAGCGATAAATCCGGCAAACAAACTAACGCAGCTTCTGGTCAAGAAATCAATATGTTTTAGCGTAGTTAAGAGTTCGGTTTCTGTTACAATCTCTTTTGAGATTTTTTCTTATTTGCGCTTGGTCAGATAAAAACGTGACGCTTATGCAGCAGAGGAAGGAAGACTTCCATTTCTACACTACAACATTTTAGTTGCATTGAATATTTTCTAGTGCGCATGTATCTGTTTATCCTCGTATGGTCTCTTATGTACTTGTATATATTTACTTTATTAACTTTAATTGTGAATACTATATTTTTTAAGAAGAAATATCAACGAACAGTAAACTGAAAGAAATTCGAAGAATACATATACACATGTATTGTGGTAGGTGAAATAAAGAATCTTACTTTGTTGTTAAAAGTTGTTAGGATAATCGACAGTAATTTGCTAGACGGATTTTATATGTAAATCTATATTTATAATGGGAACCGTAGTTTATGTCATTTCAATATGCTACTGCGTTTCAACAAGAATAGAATTTTCCTCATTTTGAAAATACATTATAGTAACAGAATCCATAATAGTTTGATCCTATGTTTCTATAAGAAGTGAAATAGATATATAATTATAATGAAGTGTAAGACAGCCATATAATTACATCTAAAACCATTTCTACCCACTATTTTATATGTTATGATTGATAAAATGTGCTATAAGCACAGCGTCGTATTTGGCGTCTCTGTTAGATCTGTCCATTGTGAGATGTCTAAGTCTATACCCAGATCTCTGGCAACCCTTGACACTTCACAAACATACTTGAGAGCGGTCCTCTTTTGTTTTGCCGTAAAGATATTGGATACTTTGGTCACCGTTTTGTTCTCCGGGATTCGATGTTTTTTCCCTTCCTGATTCACAAAAGCACACCAGAAGTCCCTCGGGGTTACCGGTATTTTAAGATATCGAACTATCCTTGTCATATCTTCTACGAGATTTTGTTGCATATGCTCATATACAAGTATCATACCCTTCCTTTTAAACACATTCAGCCAGCCTATGTATGAATTCCTCCACTTAAGCAGTCCCTTTGTAACATGATTTGTCCATTCTGAAACACAAAAGATTTTATTCTTTAATACTGAAGCTTTATATTACCAATAATATTGTAATAATGTCATTCTAAACGATGACCGATATTAAATTCTGAACCGCAAAATGTATAGACATAAATAGGAACATTCTTGATAACGAAGAGGTGCCAATAAAGCATTGTTTATGAGTTTACAATAGTTTCGGCACTTACCATTAGCTGGTGAGACTTAAATTGTGTAGCGTTTACACTCTGTTAGTATGTGTGCACGAATATATCTCAATATACCATATATTAACAACAGTATATGTGGACTGAACTGTGTCTCAGTTCTCTCAACTATTTATGTCGAACCACGACTAATGTCACCGGAGAGCTTTTGACCAATCATCAATACCTTCTTCTACAAAAAAACCCATTTCTTTCATCAGAACCTTTGGTTTTTTTCCACTCTGTACACCAACATACCCTAAACACGTCTTCGTTCTATTTTTATGAGAGTGAACATGTCTAGCTTCATTTCGCACAACTATATAAAAAAAATTATTCTAGGTATGTAAATAATATTATCGGAAAAGACGGAAACTGTTGTTACTTACTTGACGAAAAGAACAATGACGGATCTGCATACCCTTTGTGCCTCTCTATTGCGGTGCGATTAGACAGTGGCTTGTCTTTTTGTTTTCCATATTTGAAATGGAAAAATGACTTCGAAGAATACAACGGGTTCCTTATGATAATTATAGCATTGTCGAATCGTTTCAGAACTTCAGGCGTATGCCTGTGCATTTTGAACACGATACAGCCTCTCTTTCTATTGGATGGTGCACATGTTGATATTCCTGAAACAAATGACTTTATAAACATATGAAAATATTGTCAAACTCGCATATAACGAATTTGTGGGACTTCGAAAAAACTAAAGTTGTGTCCGGAATTCGCTATTCCCGAATCGGAGATCTTACATTATATCAACATTATACAGAACATTTATCTTAATCATTTATATTCGTTTTAGTTTCAGTTTTCTTCTCAACTAAATATCATGATATGTGGAGACATGCTTCAATATTATCGTGCTAGTAATTTCAATTCAAGATGTTTGTCTATCGAGTCACACGGGGGATTGAGTAATTATAATTAAACTGAATGATCGGTATCGTGTTCATGTAATTTTGCTATAAAATCTTCGAATAAGAAATGAACGAATTCTGGAAACAATGAAGTGTTTTTCACGGTCTCCAGATATTCGTTATAAGCCATGGTGGCTGTACATTAGATAATGATTAAGCATGTGACATAGATCCAGGGAATGAAGTATGTTTGTGAAATGACATTAAACTAATTTGTTCTTGAGTTTGATTTTTTACAGGGTATTGGGCCTTCGGTGTATAACCGACCTAAAGTATTATTGAGACACTTCATGGTATTGATTTCGGCTATAGTTGGAAATTTTGTCTTTATTTCATGTTATGTGTATGTCATAAAACTTTTGTAATACTTTGTGTCTTGATAATGGGTAAGATTGTCTCGAAAATATGATAATATATTTGATCGTACTGTCAATATTACCTCATTAATAATAGATAATTAAGAAGATAAATATATACAACATTTGCACTCCATCCATAGAGCTCTTCAGAATATCAATTTGAACCATATAAAGACTTCATAATAAGAGTGCAATGTATCTAATTATTTACTATTTAACCGATGGATGTGTCATGTATCTGTATGTGTATTCCGAATAAGTAGTCATGTGTAAGCAGACACTCATAGTTGTGTGTTTGTGAACATCAGAGCTAGTAAATTCGATTAATATATTATACGACGAAACTAAAACAAAATCTAAAGGTACACAGAGAAACCATGGTAAAAAAACCTATTCTGCGCTATTTAAACGTGTTTTTACATGATATAAATATAGTAAATTGCGTTAATGCACACAATAATCAGCACCTTTCAACATGATAAAGAAAATATTAGTAATTATCGTGTAAAATTAACAGCTGTTCACATACTTTATTTACTACAACTTACAATCAGTTCTGTACCTGAAAGTTGCTCGATAAGATGTCTGGTCCACGAGTTTCCGGATGCAGGATAACTTAGAAGTGCTGTTGTGGATTTTTCGTCCATCAAAGTCAAGTTCCTTAATGGGCACGATTCATTCTTAAACTTATTCTGTAGAAGTCCAAAGTCGAACTTCTCCTTCAATGCTGACAGTTGCTTTTCGTGTTGTATGGCGTTTTTATAAGCAGATAAAACATCTCCAAATCGATTGAAATCCACATCTTCGAATTTTCTAAATGCTATATTGTATTGACTTTTCAAATGAAACTTCAACAAAACATAACATAGCATAATTGCGACTATAACAAAAATACAAGAAGTTTTTTGCTGGAACATGTTGCCGTGTATGATCACCTTTGTGGTCTGACTAATGTCTGACTGTTCTATGATGTCTCTTGAAATGAGGCCTTTGGCGAGTTGCATAACACGCGTGACTTAAGGGTGGAGTTTTACGCCATGCTGCACATATTACAACATACTACCTAATACTACTCAACAGAGATGTACAAATAACAAATCTCTAACTTATCCAAAAGTCTACATTGTCTTCGCAACATTTTTATAATACATTCTTGGCTCCCGGGGCTTTAGCACTTTTATTTGCATATATATTTTTTTCCTCTCATCACACAAACCAGTAATTTATTCGGGGAGAGAGCTTGTGGCCTTTGGCCTTTTGGTTTTAAAAGAAATATTCCTTTTTTTTTTTTTTTTTTTTGAGATATTCAAAAGTCTCCAGGCGCAATATATATCTAATTGTATTCTGAAATGCAATAAATGAGAAGTGAGTGAAGCACAACCAGAGAGGTTTCTATTTATAGAACCAACTTATGAATTTTCGGGTCATCTGAAATTGTGATATCAAGCGTCAACTTTCAAAATCCAACATTGCAGCGTATCGGCAAATCGATCCTTCGGAATATAGTAGATATGAAGGTTAACATACATACGAAATTTGAGAATGGTATGTAATATATATAATCGCTTTAGGGTGATTCTTCTTTGGCGGGACACCTGCTCGCTAGTGCGTTTGTCCGAGGTAGTGCAACTCAACACCTACACGTTAGTATTGTAAAGGCATAGTTATCGTAAATGCTGAATACAAATGTTAAATGTTTGTAGTGAAATACATGCAACAATTAAACTGCGTTCAATAATGACTATTTTTCAACATATTTTTTTTAAAGTTTTGATTAAAGTTTGTAAGTGAAACATGAAGTTATACCTCATGTTTCACAGTTATTTTTTATCAATTTATACCAAAACATGACTCGGCTTTTAACTTCAACATATAAAGGAAATCTTCCAATCTCTCCAGAGGCCATTATGTTTGGTGTGCTCCTAATAGTATATGTTTGTTTGAAGACCTCACGACAATTCCAATCTGTTAGTCCACCGTCGCATCACTCGAGCTACTTTCATCACTATGATAGATTTAGAAAGATGAGGTTTGATATTGTTAGTTCTTGAGAAGTAGATGATAAAAGTACTGATAGAAAGAAATAAAAGATGCTTTAAAGTACGACAAACAAATCCCTGTTTTAGAAACAGATTTTAAAAGCCATGGTGACGGAAGCTGATAACATCATACCCTGTGGCCATACATTTCCATAAATGTTTTGTTTGCGTCCAATCTATACACCTCAAAAGGGAGATAATATACAACTCATTATAGACACAAAGTACATAGCGGTTTTGAAGTGTAGTGGTAATGGAAACTGTCATTATGATATCCTGTGGCCCTACAATTCTTTCAATATTTCGGTGGAGTCCTCGGCTATTACCGAAAGCCAAAAATATGTAAAGAATGTTTTTCTCAACAGTTTTTGGACGAAACTCGTTACTAAGATGATGTATATGTTGGATAAAATAATGCTGATGTGATTTTTTTTCATCTCTATTGAGATATGACATATTTTGATATTTCACTGAACATGGAGACGCAGACAAAAAACAACCGCACACTTGGATGTATACGGCAGATTATTACCACAATTTTACACAATTGTAGGTTACTCGCCATAACTCGAGTTCTCTGAACTGATCAATTAAAAATACAGACAATCTACAGATCGAGAAGGATTAGTATCATTTAATGATCAACAATGTTCCTATTTGTGTCTATACAATATGCAGTTCAGAATTTCATATCTGTATATCTTTTATATGTTTTTGTGTTTCAGAATGGACAAAACATGTTGCAAAGGGACTGCGTTGGTGGAGGAATTCATACATAAGCTGGCTGAATGTGTTTAATAGGAAGTGTTTGATTCTTGTATATGAGCATATGAAACAAAATCTCGTAGAAGATATGACAAGGATAGTTCGATATCTTAAACTACCGGTAGCCCCGAGGGACTTCTGGTGTGCTTTTGTGAATCAGGAGGGGAAAAAACATCGAATCCCAGAGAACAACACAATGACCAAAGTATCCAATACCTTTACTGCAGAACAAAAGACGATCGCTCTCAAGTATGTTTGTGAAGTGTCAAGGGTTGCCAGAGATCTGGGTGTTGACGTGGACATCTCACAATGGACAGATCTAACAGAGACGCCTAATACGACGCTGTGCTCATAGCCCTTTTTGTCAATCATAACATATAAAATAGTGGGTAGATTGGTTTTAGATGTAATTATACGGCTGTTCTGCGCTTTATCATAATTATATATCTATTTCACTGCGCGAAAGAGAAACGTCTTTACTGATTTCTACGGTTGTCCCGCTTCGTTTGGATCTGGACGGCAACAATTTTTTAATTGTCTTTTCGTGTGTTTAATGAACTTTCTTAGTTGCCTATGTATCTGTGGCATCAAGAACGTAGTCTAAAATCAATGAATCAGTCTTGTTGGAAATTTTCATTTCAAGAACAAGAGATTAAAATGTGATGGATGGTAGTCTCTGTATTCATACGTTTACATACGCAAGAATATGAAAAAAGAAAGAAGGAAATTTGCATGTTTTGTTTGGTAAATGTTATAATTTAATTGATTCATTTTTAAAAAAGAAACCTAAAAATAAACATGCTGATAATAACATGTTAGATAGCATATATGCAATGCAAAAAACAGAGTTTTGAATACAAGAACAAGAGATTAAAATGTGATGGATTAGAGAAAGAACATGGTATTTTGATACCAAGTAAAATTTCTGAAGGCCTATTTGAATTTCCAATTGTAGTCCATTCGTAAATATGTCTTAAAGAAAATCTTCAAGCAATATTAAATAAATTGCCCAAAATAGTAAAATAGGAGTGTTGTACAAAGTTATTAAAGTTTTAAGTAAAAACTAGCAAAGGGGAAATCTGTTTTGGATTGAAGTATTGCAAAGTGAACTGAAATGGTTTTATTAGTAAAAAGAGATTGCCAGCTACACTTATAACCCACCAAAGTGGAATTCCAACTTTCAAAATGGCCGTCATGTTCCCTGGTCAGCACAAAAATTTAAATATTCTTATAACTGCTAAATCAATATTCTAACATGAATGATGAAGGCTTTAAGTTGGTTTACACATTACACTACCTAACCTGGAATCCAATAATGCTTCTTGGTCCTAAAATCGGATTGATAATTCAGTGCTGGTCTACATCGTACAGTAATGTAGTTAATTGTTAAAGTCGACCATGTCTAATGACTTGAAGATGACGGACAACCACTTAAAAGAAAATATGTCAAAAATAACAAAGAAATATTTTTGTTTAAACAATTAGGCCAAAGTATTTCGTGAGGTTTGTCTTAAACCTCTGGATGCAAAGGCTTACTGGTTTCCAAATGCATGTAGTGTAATAAAAAGTACAGGATATTGGCAACATGGGCACTACCCCATGGTTCTCTGTCCAGTGGGATCCTGACAATGATAAACCTTTATGGGATGAATGGCGTCGGAGCTGTCATTGCTGGATCGAAACGTTGTACTTTTACACTGCTCTTATGTCTCGAGTGGTTCTGACATCGTACAATGTCTCTTGAGTGTCGATAGATCCAGATTTCGTAGTCACCATCATCACTGAGGTGCTCACTTATGTAACCAACTGCCAATAATATTTGGTATGTGCCACAGGATATTGTGCAAAGGCATTCGACGTATGACTTTGGAAAGTCATAATTATACGCAGACACATCTAGTTTGACAAATAGAGACTTGGCCCTTGTGGTAAGATCTGGTTCATTTTTCACACGCTGAGCTTAGTTGCTGTGAACACTTTCATTATGGCAGTCAGCACCCTATACTTTGCGTCTCGCTCGTGTGTATATGGGTCCTCGAATTCCACTGGGACAGGCTGTTACTATTCTAACGAGTGCCTAGAAGACATCAATGAAATAGTTTGGGGAAAGTTGTGTTTTGAAAAACAGCTATTGCTTGAATCGTCCGTGATATGACTCCACTACCTATCTGGATTTAGTTATGGATCTACATGAGAGTTCCGTAGTATATGCTCAGTTTTAAAAACTCCAAACTGTGAAATATGACGATTTTACACTAATGTTGGGCATTCTATAAATGAAAACGTGATTCTGGGGTTATGTAAACATTAAAAGGAAATCAGGGCGAATTCCAGACTCAGTACCTTATTTTGATCACAAGTCTGAATGTAATGTTAAATCTGCAGAAATGTTAAAAACTTTTTTCAGAGTGTCTTTACTTCTGATAAAGGTCTCACATTAGACCAGTTACCTGATGTTCTAAATCACAACGCTTTTGGAAATCCACTTTCTTCCATTGAAATTGAATGTATTAAAGTACTAAATCTTCTATAAAATATCAATGTAAAGTAGGCTTGTGGGTATGATAATATCTCTGGTAGAGTTTTTAAAGAATATGCACATGAGCTGTGCGTTCCAGTTCGCTACCTGTTTAACAAATCACTTCGCGATGGTATTTTTCTTGATTGTCTTAAAAAAGCAAATGCAAATCCTGTATTTAAGTCTGATCTGATAAACTGTGTTGAAAACTATTGACCATTGTCATCATTGCCATTATTGTCCAATTGATTTGTAATGAGCAACATGATTTTATGCCAAATAGATCCACAGTTAAAAGTATTACATGATTTTCTGATTTTGTGTCTGATGTACTTGATAAAAAGATGGATGTTCATGCTGTGTATACTGATTTTTCTATAGCGTTTGATGAAGTCAGGCACAAATTATCATTGTGCAAACCACAGTTTTAGAGGTAGCATTCTTAACTGGTTCATCACCCTTTTCTTAACGAAAGGCAACAGAGAGTAACAGTAAATCGACCGACATCTGGGTGGTGTAATGTATATTTCCGGTTTCCCCAAGGTTCTATTTTAGGGCCCAATTTATTTTTGATTTTTATCAATTATTTACCTGCTGTTTTGAAACATTCTACCTGTTTTATGTTTGCTGATGACAATAAATTTTGCTAAAAAATAACATCTGTATATGAATGTAAGCAATTACAGGACGTCATCGATAAAGTGTTTTACTGGTGTAAAAAAATGGCGGATGCAAGTCAATACTGACAAATCTCTTGCATGACGGTCATAATTTATCCCAAGTCACTCATGTTAAAGACCTAGGAGTCTGGACATTACCTTTTCATACTATGTAAAAAACGTTGTGTCGAAAGGTATGCAAATGCTTGGATGTTTAAAGCGTTCTTGTTGATATTTCAAAAACATTTCTATAATAAGATTATTATACAATGTACATCAGTTTAGTTAGAAGTCAGTTGGAATACTACAGTGAGATCTGGTCACCGCACCAAACTACTTTAATTCACCAACTTGAATCGGCCTAAAGACATTTTTTGAAATTGATGTGTTTAAAGGCGAACTTTGATTCCCTCAGTCATTGTTGTGCTGATTTATGTAAACATTTTAACCGGCCTACTTTGGAAAGCAGACGGTAATATATGGATATTTATTTCCTTTTTAAATGTATTCATGGACTTTTTGTTCGTTTTAGTAGAAAAGATAGATATCTTAGTCCCTAGAAAATGTTTACTTTGCTCTGGAGTTTTACAATTTATTTGTTTGCCTAATAGGATTAAGCTTAGAAAGTTAAGTGCTATTAACCGTACAGTGAATTCTTTTTAAAAAAAAAACACCTGTAAACTAGATAGTATGTTTAATTGTACTTTGCCTACTCGCCCTAAAGGACTTTTATCAATATTTTATAACGTGCTCTTTCTACTTTATTTTGTTCAAAATTTATATAAAAACATTATGAAACAAATAAAAATATTTTCTGTGGTGTGAATTTTTGTTTTTATTTGTTTTCTTTCGTTGGAATAAGCGCGGTAGTCGATCTATAATGACTTTACCTGTTACGTGACTTCGTTACGTCAGACTAGCAAAACTCTCCCGCATTCCTGAAGTGTATACAAAAGCGAAATGATTGAGGTCACGCATATCGACTTTCGAAATGATTCGCTGGGAAGACTTAGACCTCGAAGAAATCCCCAGACACATGGAAGTACTTCCGCATCAGTTTGAGGTTAGAGTGAACGGCGGTGCAGCAAATTCGGAAGACGTTAGGCCAAGTGACAGCGAGGAAGCGACAGGCGACGGTTCCTGGAGTCCAATGGAAGATGACATAGCCGAAGTTGGTCGTCTCCAAAATAAAAACTGGTAAGAATGTGCTATAACTGATCTTCAGTAGATTACTAGTCACGTATCAATTTAGAATATTGATAGGAAGTTGGCAGACCCTTGATATGTAAATTTTACGACTTCGTCTTAGGTACTTTAGGCATACTGCACCTGCTGTACAAAGCAGGTAAACTAGCTTAATGAGCTTGCCCTTGCTAGTCAGAAATCGGCGGGGAAAAATACGCAGTTTATCTCAGTTAGTGTGAAAATATTGAAAATAATAGAAACAATTCAACGGGGCTCTGTATTAGGTTATGTATGTTTTTTGAGAGGTACTGTTGGAGACGTGAACCCGGAAGTTTAAGCTTAGAATAAGAATTTGGTTATACGTGTCTCTGGCAAGTTTTTCTTTATAAATTATGATCTGTTACAAAGCTAGTGTTGTTTTATGAACAGGTGTGAATGTGGAGAATGAAGTCTGAAGTGTGTTTGTGATGTGCTAAATTCGGTTTTATAAAGCAGAAAAATGAGAATGCAGAAGCGCATTACGCATCATCAGACATTTATAGACAACTGCCTAAACAGGAACGTCCTGGAAGTTAGCGTGTCTGAATTTGTACAGCATGATGGACTGGTGGATGGCAATTAACCAATTCATGAGTGAGTTTCTTTATTGATATTTTGGTAGATCACATGACTATTTCATTACATTCAGTACACAAGTTAAACATTTTAAATTGCACATTTGACTTTGTGATTTTAGAAAGTATGTTGAAAATTTGAACATCATTTGAAACATGTATAACACAACAATCTCTATTGAAAGGTTTTAACATAATTTAATTTGTTTTTGTAAAGACATGTGCATTGTAAAACAATGGTAACAGAACTATAGAACAATAAAAACTAGCACAATGTTATTATTATTGCCTATTCATTTTCAGGGCTTATCACCACACAGCATACAGTAGGTTTGTTTTCTGGATATGGCACATCTAGGTCGGGGAAATAGAAAAAATTCTTTCAGCTCGTGTTGTTACTAATATAAGACATACTTTTCATTCGGAGCATTACAACAGGATTTAAATATACCAGACCAAAATAAGACCACATCCATAATAAAACAAAAATAAAAAACAATAATTCTGCTTTCCTCCTACGATGTCTTTTTTACTTCTTGATCAATATATATCAACATATATTTTATGTCAAATTTCACCTGACAAGGCATTTTATTCTCCCATAATTTAGAGTAATCTCTGTGTTGTGTAGGAAAAGATAAATCTATCTTTATTGGGGTAGATAAGACATATGGCACACACTGGGATGATCCTAAGTGATTGGATGATGTCATCACTTCTTGTTGTGTAAACACGTCACCAATCAATGGTGTCAATTTCATGGCATTTTCCGTGGACCATATAGGAGAGATCTTCTAAAGCATGGGAGAAAAATAACCCATCACCCCAGTATTTTGAAGACAGGAATATCTCAACCCCTCGGGTAATTTTCTAGCTCTATAAACTTTTTAAAAAAAATCACCCTTCGAGTCGAGATATCCCAGTCTACAGAACACAGGTGTGAAATTACACTGAAATATTATTCTATTAGTGTTGAGTATAAATGTCTTAACTCTTTGACAACTGGAAGATTTAAAACTAAATAATTGGGTTCAAAACAGACAGCTGAATTTAATGATAAACTTTACCACAGTGTAAAGATGGAAGCAAACTACTCCTATATGTCTACGCAGAATGATGACATGTCGAAGATAACTGTGATGTCATGGCTCCATTATTTTGAACGTTAGCAAAACGTGACCGACGCTGTAAAATCAGTGCTCTTTTGTCAACCTTTGGAAAAGAACTAGTAACAGCTGGAGGTTTATATCAAAGAAAAGTGATGGCTTCCCTAAAGGCTTCCTGGTAGCATGGAATCAGTCGTCTTCTTTCCATCAATGACTGCTTCAGAAGATCAATATAATATGAAAGAAAAACACATAAAATACTGATTGTAAAGATTTACTTTTCCTTCAATTTTGTCAAAACATTACAAATATAACTGTGTGCTGGTAAAATGTTCCCCACATAGAACAATATAGGTGACAGCTGCTCTCGTTGGTTGTTTCACTAAACCGATTCTCCCTTTTTCCCTTTAGGATAGCTTACTCGCCAGCAAAGCTGTCCATCTAGAGTACTTGCCTGGTGACGCTTTCCATTTTCATTGAAAAGTAGTGCAGCAATACTGAGTCTGTAACAATGAAGTAAAGCATTTAAACAATAAAGAAATACATTCTAAAGGCTTTCAAATAAATTTTGAGAATTTAACAAATGTAGCTGAGAACAAATACTGCAGTGTGACACTTCTTGAGTATTTTTTCTAACTTTACCTGGCCACCATTACAGAGTAATAGAAGTGAGTACTTTTTGGTGCAAAGTTGTTGAATACGCTGTGAAATACGTCCAGTCCATAGGTCTGGTGCACTGGAGAAAGCTTTGGTACGTCACTTAGAAGAAATTTGCTTTCCACCACCCCTCGGAGCATTTTGTGTGATCTATAACCTAGTCAAACGATAAAAGACAGGAAATAATAATACATTACAAATTTAAGCCTTCAATTATCACTTAGCCCTGTTTATATTCGAGATAATTTTGTAAGCATTCAACTGCAAAAAAGATTTAATATTAGAGGTTAATGAAATCAAACAATTGATTAATAATATGTAAATTTTCTATAATAGCTATAGTCATAATGCTGGATTATGGATAATCACACCTGATAATTTAATAAAATGTAAAACCAATAATGTAAACCATTGAATTGTAGAATTTTAATCCAGAAACATTTCAGGTTTCCCACTAATACAAAAAAGAAGAAGAACCAAATAGAGATCGAGAGATAAAGATTTAAATTGTCTAGTGCTCATGGAGAAAGATACTGCTTGATAATAACTTTATACCTTAAGCAACAAGTCTATGAAATATTATTTCCACTAAAACAATAGCCCCTACAACAAGGAGATTTGATACTGGCATACCACGATGACTTTTCTGATTTTCCCACATTTCTGCGTGTCCATTTACACATTTCATTGTAGCTGAAATAAGAGTTCCCATTGTAAACTTAATTAAAGGCTCACATTTGGAGGACTTGCTTTGTTACCTGTAAAAATCATCAAAACAGTATAGATACTATCAATAAACAATCTAGATCAAATTTTACAAAACAGAACTGCCTACAAAGTATTTCTATTTCAAAGAATAAGGTTTTATTTACTTTAATCTTCGATTCTAATTATATTTGAGGGTGTAGCAAGAGTACCAGTACTCAGCTGGATTATGATAACACATATATACATATAGAATTACATGAATTACATTATAACCAAGAACTTAGCTTACGCTTGATATTGAATATGACATAAATGACATTTCAATGACACTACATGATTATTTATAAATAGCAGGGACGTATAATAACTTGTGTGCATTGGCCCAATACTAGCTGACCTAATGTTTAACTCGTTACACTGCAAATTGTCATTACATAATGGTTTTATTAATTATAATCAATAAGCTTCATTTTAATATCTTAGTTTTTAATTCATAGCAACCATATGAGAAATACAACAATGTGTGAATTACTTATCTGGGTATGTTCATGGGAGTGGTGTAAATGTAATTACCTACATTTAATATCACTTGTACTGACACTGTTACATTCTTTATCAATTTTGACACACCTGCCGGCAGCCTGCAGAATTGGATGCATAGATATCTACGTATCTGAATCTATGAGCTGGTAATTAAACTACTGTAATCTTAAACGTGGTCTTCCAACCTCCTCAACTCCGAAAGAGCGGTTGATTATTACTTAAAAGGTAAACTACACGAGACCGTGACAAAGTCGCAAGGCTATGCATGTTTACAAACAGTCTGATTTTTTTTATTATACAGATGTGTTTGACCATTATCATTATAAATCAACAATAACCTTAATATTATCGGTAAATCACAAAACTTCCAGATACTTGCATACTGTTAAGGCTAAGCTCTCTTACCTCAGCCCTCTGACGCTTAAGAAACGCCCCTCGCGGTGGAGCGTTGACAGGTGACCTCGGCCTATTTTCGTCGGGATAGCGGCTATAAACTTGCAGTTGTACGTCAGGTACCGCATCAGGAAGATGCTTCGCTTCAGCATTGGGATATCTTAACTCCGCCAACTTATGATATGCCTTCGGCACAAAGTTTGCACGTCTGCAGTAGTGAATCATGATTTTCGTCGTCCGTCTTTTGGAAAGGCGAAAAAACTTACACCGCACCCCTTCTTGGATTCGTTATTGTAGCCGAATGCGGTACAATACGGCATCCTGCTGCTCTCGGAAAAGTCATTTAATTGCAAATGCTTGAGTTATTCAATAATTTATATCTTACTAACGAGAAAAACAGAGAAACAATTTAAAAAACTTTCATAGGTCGCAACGCAAATATTTATACAACTATCTTCGGCAATGTGAAATTATTTCTAAACACCAATCTGGTTTTATTCCAGGAGATTCAACCGTGAATCAGTTGTTATCGATTTATCACAATATCATGAATTCTTTAGATAAAGGACAAGAAGTACGATCTATATTCTGTGATATAAGTAAGGCCTTTGATAGAGTGTGGCATGAAGGGTTACTATATAAACTTGAATCCTACGGTATCAAAGGTAATTTGCTTAATTGGTTTACTAACTACTTATCACAAAGAAAACAACGGGTTTTAACTGAGGGTATATTTTCAACCTATAAATCTGTAAATGCCGGCGTCCCACAAGGGTCAGTTTTAGCCCCGTTTCTATTTCTTATATAGTGACCAGTGACATTAAATTATTTGCAGATGATACGTCCTTAAGTGAAATTGTTGACAATAATAATATTGAAGTAGCAAATAAAATATCAGATAATATGTTGAATATAAGTAATTGGGGTAAGAAATGGGATATAAACTTTAATCCCACAAAAACAGTCTCTATGATTTTTACCAGGAAGAGAGAATCAGTACACCCACCTATATTTTTTTGATAACACTCCTGTATACTCAAGTGCAACTCATAAACATTTAGGCGTATTTTTTTCTGATGATTGTAAATGGATCCATCATGTCAATTATATATATGGGAAAGCTTCTAAAAGAGTAAATGTATTAAAAACCTTAAAAAATAAAGTATCTAGGAACACTCTTTTGAAAATTTATAAAATATATATAATGCCAATATTAGAATATGCTGATGTGCTATGGGATAATTGTCCTGATCAATGTAAGCAACAGATCGAATCAGTACAACTAGAAGCTGCGAGAGTTATTACAGGATTGCGCAGAGGCACCTCCCACCTCAAGCTTTATCAAGAACTTAACTGGGAAACTCTTTCTGACAGGCGTAAAAAACATAAACTTTTATTAATGTTTAAGATTTTTCGTGGCATGACTCCAAAATATTTACAAGATATTGTGCAACCTTTTCTATATGTAAGTGAAAATGAACGGTATCAACTACGAACCACTAGAATTTTTAATATTCCTATTTGTCGAACAACTAGCTATTTTAGTAGTTTTTTCCCGAGTACATTTAGAGAATTTAATGCTTTCGCTCATAACTTTGATTTATCAAATGTACATTCAAAATCGCAATTTAAATCTTTATTATTCAATAAAGACGAAATTGCCAGTGATACAACTGAAATTTTCAAAAAGGGTGGTAACCGAAAAATAAATATAATTATGTGCCAACTGAGAAACGAGGCTAGTAATTTGAAATCTGACCTTTTTATTGATCATTTAAATGATTCACCACTGTGTTCATGTAATACTGGACAGGAATCTGCAGAACATTACTTTATGACCTGTCCACTTTATAACCATTCAAGAATTATTCTGCAAAATCAGTTAATAAACCAAAATATTACTCATGATCACTATAATGTTAATGTTTTGCTTCATGGATGTCATGAATGCAGTAACGAAATAAATGTTTCTTTATTACAAAGTATCTCAGAATACATAATTGACACTAAAAGATTTGAATGAAATGTATTAGGATGTAATATAATGGGGAAATGGAGACACTATTGTATTCAATTGTATTCTACTGTATACTAGTTCTGTATAGATTTTAGTTTTTAGAAACCTTATTGTTTGATTTATATTGTTGCCAAACGGAAGTTACTGGAGAAGGCTTAAATAGGCTATGCCTGATGCCTGATCCCTTTGCTTCAATTGTTTATATTGAGCAATAAAATTTGTTGAAATTGAACGCTACTGGCCTGCGGTTGATTGATGAGGCTGTCCTGCTAGTCTGACGTCACTAATTTTAGAGCCTCGTTGTTGATAAACAAATATGCATAAATGCCGTTTCTTGATAGAAAGTTTGATATTGAAGCAAAAATCGTTTTTAAAGCATTTTATTTTTTAAATAATTCACCGAAACTGATATAACAATTACTTCAGATATAATATATAGTATTACTCTAAAAAAACATAACTTTTAGTAACTTTTGATACAAGTCCTTAAAGGTAATATGTTTTAGATGATAATTACGATACATGCCTTTTTCTCTATCTTACTAATGCTATACCCATCTTACAAACTATGTATATGTATGTACCTGTGATATTTTGATATACCTTTGTTTCCATTGTTATCAGTTCTGTAATGGAATCCTCGGGTCTGTTGAATTGAACTGAAATTGAAATAAACTATAAAACGGCATATTTGTTTTCAAATCACGTGTTTCCAAATCTGGCAAAATATCGCTGAACTCTCGATCAACAACGACGTTGTCATCTTTCTCCAGGCAGGAGAGAATATCCATGATGGCTTTTGTAATCTTCGCATCATTATCGCATCCAGGGAAAATGCCATACTTTGTCCAGAATGTAACCGTAAGGTAGGGCTATGCTCATGAACTAGCAATAGTTCCGCTTCTTCTGGCCACAGTAGGAGATTATCTGGAGCTTGTGATCCAAAGCCTTAGGAATACTATCTACCGTCAAGTATGACCGTCCTTTGTTCCTCGGACTGAATATCTGAAATACAAACTGTTTTGCAACAGGACAGGTTTCAGCCCAAATAACAAATGTTGTCTTATATCTGACTGTTCGATTTCGTCACCTGGGATGAGGAGTAAAACTGTTCAGACAGGTTTGATTGGTTGGTTTCAGGTTTTCCGTTGCCGCGATTGGTCCGATCGTTTGGCGTGTTACACATTATGCGCGACATGCCATACTACACATACTAACGCATACTACCTCCATACTATTCAATAGAGATATGCAAATAACAATTCAATTTCATCCAAAACTGATCTAAGCAACATTCTTATTATAAAGTTACATTTTTGGCTCGAGGCGAAATCAGTTTTAAAAGCATCTTTCATGTTTTCCTTTCTTTACTTAAGCATATGTACTTTTCCTTTCATCACATAAACCAGTAACTGATTCTAATCGAGAGCTTGTCTTGCTACCTCAGGCATTTTGGTTTTACCAGAAATATTCTTTGATTTACTTTTTGAATGTTATTTTGAATATTTCATATCTGACAATATTGATATGCCCTCAAAAGTCTTTTCCCTAGCGTATTTCATTTTACATTTTGAATTGTAATGAGGCGCAGTGAGAGGGAAATGAGAGGGAAATGACCTGATAGGTTTCAATAATTAGAACTTACATATGAAATTATTATGCTTCTCAATGAATAGTGATAACAATCGTGTTGTGTAAAGATCCTAAAGATCCACCCATCTCCAAAAAGTCTCAACAAGGAATATGCACATCCAAGCGCAATATGAATTTTATATATGAAATTTGAGAATATACCATCATGTACTTTTCAAGAACTAGCGATATCAACCTCCATCTTTCAAGTTTTAACATGGCAGCCTGTCGGTAAATTGATCACGCAGAATACAGCAGGTAAGGTTAACAATATATATTCATATTGAGAATGATAAACAATGGTATTACTTTAAGAACTGAATTGTCATTAAAAGATTGAGGCAAGAAAGTCTTAGTGAACCCATGACAATATCACATTTCGAGTTATGAGTAAAAGTAAAGATTTATTTAGAATGATCACATTTGCCTACTTTAGCAGTAAAATATGGCTTTGAACGACAACAGAAGACTTTGAATCATACATTTGAAGTAAAAAAGCACTACATTACCTCACACATATTGTAACGTTGATATATAACTGCAGAGTCAGTGAATATCTACACATTATACTACACATACTATATTAGTCCAGATCAACACTCGAGAAGCACTGAGCTAACAGACCTCAACTAAGTACCCAGACACAGTCACACACCAGTCTTTTCTCCACACAGTAACTCTCATCTCTCACCGTGCCCCGACCAGACATCTCCCTACCACACACATCATTAAGAAGCGTGCCAATATATTATTCAAATGTAGCCATGCAACCACATATTGCTAAACTCATACACTGTGAACAATATTACTGTACATACTGTACAGATACATTCACACTTTGGAATGGTTCATATTTACTCTCATTATTTGCGAATATACTGTGTCTTGATGACCTGTTTGGGGGTCAGAGATCACTTGTGTCATCATCTTCCTATTTTTACAGTCAAAATAATAACAACACAGAACCAGCTTAGGCATATTTTACTATCTTATTTGTACAAAACAAGGTCTCATTGCTGAAAACGTTTGTACAGAATCAAGCATGGGCATTTTCTGGACCGGTGAAAGAGTGGTGGTTGTATAGAATACACAAGATTGTTATGCCTTCAATACAAATTTAGAATTAAATATAGTAGAATATTATATTTATATATGAAACCTTGTAAGAGAATGAAGAAAATCTCCGATGGTGTTGATCTTATTATCGATGGTGAACTGTATTGTTTGTTGATCGGCAGATGAGGATACCAATCATATAAGGATACATGCTTTCATCTTGTTCTTTATTTCACTCCAAATTACAACTCGGACAGCGTAAACAAAATCCGAAAAATCAAAAGGGAAATAACTCTTACTGTCATAACACAGGAGCGTCCGCCCAGCCACACTGGCTCCCTTTTCTTATTTGCTGCCAGCGTGAACTAACAAGAACCGGAAGAGACCATGAGTTAAAGTTGACTGGAACCTGTACAGGTGGGGAAGTTGATGTTCTGTAACCAATTGTCTCGACTATTTTATTTGAATGCTGTATGACATGTTTTTCGAGCCTGGTTCGCACATGAAAGTTCAGAGTACATAGCGATTTGTATACGAATTTCAGTAAGATCTCTTAATTTTGTTTTTGAAATAATTTTCCCTTCCCATTTAAAGATGCGTAAACATAATTCAATTGCTGTTTAGGATGTATGGTAAATTTTACAAACATATCTGTCTCAAGAAGTTTTTTCTTAATTTGCGCTTCCAATTTGATCTTTATTTAATTTCAAATTAGAACTCTTCAAACAGCGTATTAAAAATCCGGTCAGTCATAATAGAAATAACTCTTACTACCTTAGCACAGAGTATTCAGCTTAGCAATAATCCTAACAGCATTTTAAGTACCACTGCAGCTAGGATGTTGCAGCCATAAGCAAGATGTTAACTTTTCAACGCGGAGAATTAACATCCCTCTGCATAAGCGTCACGTTTTTATCTGACCAAGCGCAAATAAGAAAAAATCTCAAAAGAGATTGTAACAGAAACCGAACTCTTAACCACCAGAAACATATTGATTTCTTGACCAGAAGCTGCGTTAGTTTGTTTGCCGGATTTATCGCTCCATCAACAGCCAGGGTCGTTTTGAGGTAAGGACACGATGCAGTAGCAAGAACTACATACGGGAGGTATAGCGCATGCCATCCACAGCACAGGTCTTTTTACAGTCATTTTTAGACAATATCCAAGTAGAAGTAAGTGGTTACCTAACTGAACAATACTAGAGAGGTCCGTCACATGTCATTCAGAGATAGTAGGATAAAATGTCACAAATACAACAAAACAGATCAACCTGCTTTTTAGATTATAGAGAACCCTACGTTGCCATTGGTACATGTATGGGGCGTCAAAGGACGCACCTCGGTTCTTTACCAAACGTTACTCAGGCCAACGCTATACCAAATGAGTATCGCGAAATTATCGATTTGCTGCTTAAAAACAGGTAATGACCTAATTCCTGACATTTCATGAAATATCAATGTTAAGTGAATTTCGTTCAGGGGGAAAGACATCTTTAACTTCAAAACTTCGAAATAATTGCCGACATCAAAAGAAATCAAATTAAAGTATTCAAGCTGATGAATTATTCAATAACATAACAATTGTTATCATTTTTTTAATTAAACTATTTGACATTTGAAACGTTTTGTTTTAACATCTGAAATGTTTTTCTATCTTCACGTCAATACGAAAGCCTGTCAAACTGATGTATATATCTTACGTGGCACAGCCAGTCCAAACAGTCGTAAGACCAATGACCAAATGTACATTGCTCTCACAAAAAAATACCAGCTTGTCAATAAAGTCTGCATTCAAACTTACAATCAGGGAAACAACTGTAGGATATTTGGAAAAAAGGAAGGGTTTACATGAAAACCCTTGACAGGGTATAGATCACATCTATACAACTTGATTGAAAGATATCCCTGTTCCCTGTCACAATATACCATATATTAACAACAGTATATGTGGACTGAACTGTGTCTCAGTTCTCTCAACTATTTATGTCGAACCATGACTAATGTCACCGGAGAGCTCTTGACCAATCATCAATACCTTCTTCTACTAAAAATACATTTCTTCCATCAGAACCTTTGGTTTTTTCCACTCTGTACACCAACATACCCTAAACACATCTTCGTTCTATTTTTATGAGAGTGAACATGTCTAGCTTCATTTCGCACAACTATATAAAAAAATTATTCTAGGTATGTAAATAATATTATCGGAAACTGTTGTTACTTACTTGACGAAAAGAACAATGACGGATCTGCATACCCTTTGTGCCTCTCTATTGCGGTGCGATTAGACAGTGACGTCTTTTTGTTTTCCATATTTGAAATGGGAAATGACTTTGAAGAATACAACGGGTTCCTTATGATAATTATAGCGTTGTCGAATGGTTTCAGATCTTCAGGCGTATGCCAGTGCATTTTGAACACGATACAGCCTCTCTTTCTATTGGATGGTGCACATGTTGATATTCCTGAAACAAATGACTTCATATACATATGTAAATATAGTCAAACTCGCATATAACGAATTTGTGGGACTTCGAAAAAACTAAAGTTGTGTCCGGAATTCGCTATTCCCGAATCGGAGATCTTACATTATATCAACATTATACAGAACATTTATCTTAATCATATATATTTTAAAAAATCGTCGTGTTCGTTTTAGTTTCAATTTTCTTCTCAACTAAATATTCTGATATGTGGAGACATGCTTCAATATTATCGTCATAGTAATTTGAAGCTTTTTAAGAACTCAAGACAATCTCAATCTGTTTGTCCATCGCGTCACACGGGGGATTCAGTAATTATAATTAAACTGAATGATCGGTATCGTGTTCATGTAATTAGGCTATCAAATGTTCGAATGAGAATTGAACGAATTCCGGAAACAATGAAGTGTTTTTCACGGTCTCCAGATATTCGTTATAAGCCATGTTGACTGTTCATTAGATAATTATTAAACATGTGACATAGGATCCAGGGAATGAAGTGTTTTTAATGACTTTGACTAATTTGTTCTTGAGTTTAATTTGTTACTGGGTATTGGACCTTCGGTGTATAACAGGCCTAAAGTATTATTGAGACACTTCATGGTATTGATTTCGGCTACAGTTGGAAATTTTGTCTTTATTTCATGTTATGTGTATGTCATATAACTTTTGTAATACTTTGTGTCTTGATAAAGGGTAAGATTGTCTCGAAAATATAATATATTTGATCGTACTGTCAATATTACCTCATTAATAATAGATAATTAAGAAGATAAATATATACAACATTTGCACTCCATCCATAGAGCTCTTCAGAATATCAATTTGAACCATATAAAGACTTCATAATAAGAGTGCAATATATCTAATTATTTACTATTTAACCGATGGATGTGTCATGTATCTGTATGTGTATTCCGAATAAGTAGTCATGTGTAAGCAGACACTCATAGTTGTGTGTTTGTGAACATCAGAGCTAGTAAATTCGATTAATATATTATACGACGAAACTAAAACAAAATCTAAAGGTACACAGAGAAACCCTGGTAAAAAAAACCTGTTCTGGCTATTTAAACGTGGTATTACATGATATGAACATAGTAAATTGCGTTAAAGCACACACCTTTCAATAAGATAAAGAGAACATTAGTAGTAATTAATGTGTAAAATCAACAGCTGCTCACATACTTTTACATAATGCTATTACATACAGTTCTGTACCTGAAAGTTGCTCGATAAGATGTCTGGTCCACATGTTTCCGGATGCAGGATAACTTAGAAGTGCTGTTGTGGATTTTTCGTCCATCAAAGTCAAGTTCCTTAATGGGCACGATTCATTCTTAAACTTATTCTGTAGAAGTCCAAAGTCGAACTTCTCCTTCAATGCTGACAGTTGCTTTTCGTGTTGTATGGCGTTTTTATAAGCAGGTAAAACATCTCCAAATCGATTGAAATCCACACCTTCGAATTTTCTAAATGCTATATTGTATTGACTTTTCAAATGAAACTTAAACAAAACAAGACGGTTTGTGATGGAACATGTTGCCGTGTATGATCACCTTTGTTGTCTGACTAATGTCTGACTGTTCTATTATGTCTCTTGAAATGAGGCCTTTGGCGAGTTACATAACATGTGCGACTTAGGGGCGGAGTTTAATGCCATGCTGCACATTCTACCACATACTAACAAATACTACTTAACAGAGATGTACAAATAACAAATCTCCTATGTTATTAAAAACTATATTATCTTAACATTTTCATATTGATACATTTTTGGTTCACGGTGATAGCCGAGGGCTCTAGCAATAGATTAAAAATTCATTTTAAAAATCATGTATCATCTTTTCCTATATTTACTTTTATTGATATATTTTTCTCTCTCATTCCACACACTAGTAATTGATTCAGGCAGAGAGCTTGTGGCCTTTGGCCTTATTGTTTTAAGAAAAAATATTTCTTTGTTGTTTTTAATATATATTCCTTTTAATGTGTTTTTCTTACAATATTGATATGCCGTCAAAAGTCTATCTCCAGGCGCAATATATATCTAATTGTATTCTGAAATGCAATGCGAAGTGACAGAAGCATGACCAGAGAGGTTTCTATTTATATAACCAACCTATGAATTTCCAGTGCTTCTGAAATATTAATATCAAGCTTCAATTTTTAAAATCCAACATGGCAGCCTATCGGCAAATCGTATAATACTGAACATTTTCGTCAGGTTGGAAAGTAAGGATTATGTAAAGATTCTTTATACACAACCAGGAATTTTAATATGTGACGTTTCGGTGACCAGTACGATGCGTACGCTGTCACCTTCCTCAGACAAATGACCAGTAAAGCATGTACACAAAGGTGTGATATGGGTACGAGTTGTCGTGGAATAGCGTCGATTTCGGACATGCTGACAAGTGCCGAAATGACTGTTAGCGAATAGTAAAACCATTCAAGCTGGTCAGTGTTGGTCTTCATCGTAAAATAATGTAGTTATAATTGTCAATATCGACCATATCTAATGCCATGAAGATGTCGGTTTGTAGCGAAATCTACATCATTTGAGGTTTGTCTTTAATCTTTTGCTCTTATATCGGGTGGATATGACATCGTACAATGTCTCGTGAGTGCCGATATATCCTGATCTCGTAGTCACCATCATCACTGAGGTGGTCACTTATGTAGCCACCTGCCAATAATATTTGGTATGTGCCACAGGATATTGTTCTAAGGCATTCCATGAATAAATTTGGAAAGTCATAATTATCTGCAGACACATCTAGTTTGACAGTATAGACTTGGCCCTTTTGGTAAGATCTGACTCGTTTTTTTACACGCTGAGCTAAGTTGTTGTGAACATTAAGACGCGCTTTCATTATGGCAGTCAGCACTCTATCGACTGCGTCTCGCTCTTGTGTTCTTGTATATATGAGTCCTCGGATTCCATTGGGACAGGCTGTTACTATTCTAACGAGTACCTAGAAGATATTAATGAAATAGTTGGGGGCAAGTTGGGTTTTGAAAACAGCTATTGCTTGAATCGTCCGTGATATGATATAGCTATGGGTCTATCAAGGTAAACTTGCAGGTCATCATGGTTCTAAATCTGGCAAAACATTCCTACCATCCTCGATCAACAACCACGTTGCCATCTTTCCTCAGGCAAGAGAGAATATCCATGATGGCTTTTGTAATATTCGCATCATTATCATATCCAGGTAAAAGCCACACTGTGTCCAGAATGTAACCCTCAGGCAGGGATATGCTCATGAACTTTAAATAGTTCCGCTTCTTCTGGCAACAGTAGAAAACCTCTATAGTCAGTGATCAGAGGTCTTAGGAATACTATCTACCATCAAGTATGACCGTGTTGTGCTCCAGAATAATTTCTCTTGTCAGATATTCTTTCCAAGGAGGAAAGGAAAAATAGTTTTTACTATGGAATGAAATGTTTTCGATATACTGGAAACTGTCATGTTGAAAAGAGTGAAACACTGTTTCCATAATATGCCCGTCTTCATTTTTACCAAGAACAATAGTAATCAATCCTTCATGGTTTGGAGTGTGGATTCCAGTGCCAATAGAGGATGAACAACAAGAAAGGATTTTCAGAAACTGTGTTCTTGTCCAACCAGTCCAGGCGTTACAATCTGCATCATTCAGAGAGGAGAAACGCAGAGTAAAAGAAGACTCCTGCTTTGATAGCATATATGATATCTCCAAAAGATCGTTGATGGTTTTCTTTGATCTGGAAAGTCACCATGAAATTTTCTATCTGGTAACCTAAAAAAATACAAACTGTTTTGTGACAGGACAGGTTTCAGCGCAAAATAGCAAGTGCTGTCTTACTTTTATCTGACTGTTCCATTTCGTCACCTGGGATGAGGAGTTATACTGTTCAGCCAGGTTTGATTGGTTGTTTTCAGGTTTTCCGTTGCCGTGATTGGTCCGATCGTTAGGCGTGTTACACATTATGCGCGACACGCCATACTACACATACTAACACATACTACCCCCATACTATTCAATAGAGATATGCAAATAACAATTCAATTTCATCCAAAACTATTCATCATCTAAGCAACATTCTTATTATAAAGTTACATTTTTGGTATAAATAATATGGTAGAATGAAAAATTTAATTCAACTTCATAATAAGTTGTTTCGTTCTCCTAGAATTCTTTAGTGATGTTAATGGTCTAAGATATGAAACCTTGTAAGAGAATGAAGAAAATCTCCGATGGTATTGATCTAATTATCGTTGGTCAACTGTATTGTTTGTTGATCGGCAGATGAGGATATCAATCATATAAGGATACATGCTTTCATCTTGTTCATCCGAAAAATCAAAAGGGAAATAACTCTTACTGTCATACCACAGGAGCTTCCGCCTAGCTATACTGGGTAATTCTAATACAGAATTACTTTAGGGATACATAGGCTATTGTAGAAAGGTTATAAAACACTCTCCATGACAATTTAGAAACTGCTGCCGCCTAGTTCGAAGCGAAGGAAGGAAGACCGTAGAACCGTTGTTCTTTCGCACAGCTGTTCCAGAATATTCATAATTTCAAAATGATATTGATAAAATGAATTGAATTATGTCTTTTTTAAATTCTGTTGAATAATCGTATTTAGCCTGAGTAATACTGTTTCATCATCATCTTATTCAAAATGTCGGACTACATTTTTAACGTAATCCATTAGACGTGCACAATTTCCAGTAACTGAAGACTCCGATCTGTCAAATATATTGAAAACAAACCGTTTTAACTGGAATATAAACATTGAATCTTTCTTTTGTCAATTTTATGGGGTGATGAATTGAGTTGCTCTTCAGACAAATTCAAAATGAATTGACTCGAAGTTCTAATTTAACAATTCATTCAATTTCAAGATCAACTCGATTCCTCACCACAAGAAATCGACAAAATAAGGAGTCAATGCTTAACACACGGGCTTGTTCCCATTATCATTATTTTCGTACAAGATGTCGACAACTTCTTGATAAACTCACGGCAAACTATTTCGAGAAATGCAAGTTGATGACGATCATGGGAAAATTATACATTCGTCATTGAGAAATATTACAATTTCATGTTAACCTAATTTTTTTTAAATATCTTACAATTGTTTCCATGATTATACGTTTGAATGCAGATGATATTGACATGCTCGTATTTTCTTGTGAGAGCAATGTACATTTGGTCATTGGTCTTGCGACTGTTTGAACTGGCTGTGCCATGTAAGATATGTACAGCAGTTTGACAGGCTTTCGTGAAGAAAGAAAAAAACATTTAAGATGTTAAAACAAAACATTTTAAATGTCAATTAGTTAAATTAAAAAGATAATAACAATTGTAATGTTATTGAATAATTCATTAGCTTGAATTCTTTAATTTGATTTCTTTTGACGTTGGCAATTATTTCGAACTTGAAAAAAAATCCGAATGATGGCTCAAAGATGTCTATTCCCACTGAAGGAAATTCACTAAACATTGATATTTCATGAAATGTCAGGAATTAGGTCATTACCTGCTTTTAAGCAGCAAATCGATAATTTCGCGATACTCATTTGGTATAGCGTTGGCCTGAGTAACGTTCGGTGAAGAACCGAGGTGCGTCCTTTGACGCCCCATACATGTACCAATGGCAACGTAGGGTTCTCTATAATCTAAAAAGCAAAAGCAGGTTGGTCTGTTTTGTTGTATTTGTGACATTTTATCCTACTATCTCTGAATGACATGTGACGGGTATCTAGTGATTTGTTCAGTATGGTAACCACTTGCTTCTACTTGGATACTGTCTAAAAATGACTGTTAAACATTTGTGCCGTGGATGGTATGCGGCGACCGTCCGTATGTTATTCTTGCTACTGCATCGTGACCTTGCCTCAAAATGACCCTGGTGATGGAGCGATAAATCCGGCAAACAAACTAACGCAGCTTCTGGTCAAGAAATCAATATGTTTTAGCGTAGTTAAGAGTTCGGTTTCTGTTACAATCTCTTTTGAGATTTTTTTCTTATTTGCGCTTGGTCAGATAAAAACGTGACGCTTATGCAGCAGAGGAAGGAAGACTTCCATTTCTACACTACAACATTTTAGTTGCATTGAATATTTTCTAGTGCGAATGTATCTGTTTATCCTCGTATGGTCTCTTATGTACTTGTATATATTTACTTTATTAACTTTAATTGTGAATACTATATTTTTTAAGAAGAAATATCAACGAACAGTAAACTGAAAGAAATTCGAAGAATACATATACACATGTATTGTGGTAGGTGAAATAAAGAATCTTACTTTGTTGTTAAAAGTTGTTAGGATAATCGACAGTAATTTGCTAGACGGATTTTATATGTAAATCTATATTTATAATGGGAACCGTAGTTTATGTCATTTCAATATGCTACTGCGTTTCAACAAGAATAGAATTTTCCTCATTTTGAAAATACATTATAGTAACAGAATCCATAATAGTTTGATCCTATGTTTCTATAAGAAGTGAAATAGATATATAATTATAATGAAGTGTAAGACAGCCATATAATTACATCTAAAACCATTTCTACCCACTATTTTATATGTTATGATTGATAAAATGTGCTATAAGCACAGCGTCGTATTTGGCGTCTCTGTTAGATCTGTCCATTGTGAGATGTCTAAGTCTATACCCAGATCTCTGGCAACCCTTGACACTTCACAAACATACTTGAGAGCGGTCCTCTTTTGTTTTGCCGTAAAGATATTGGATACTTTGGTCACCGTTTTGTTCTCCGGGATTCGATGTTTTTTCCCCTCCTGATTCACAAAAGCACACCAGAAGTCCCTCGGGGTTACCGGTATTTTAAGATATCGAACTATCCTTGTCATATCTTCTACGAGATTTTGTTGCATATGCTCATATACAAGTATCATACCCTTCCTTTTAAACACATTCAGCCAGCCTATGTATGAATTTCTCCACTTAAGCAGTCCCTTTGTAACATGATTTGTCCATTCTGAAACACAAAAGATTTTATTCTTTAATACTGAAGCTTTATATTACCAATAATATTGTAATAATGTCATTCTAAACGATGACCGATATAAAATTCTGAACCGCAAAATGTATAGACATAAATAGGAACATTCTTGATAACGAAGAGGTGCCAATAAAGCATTGTTTATGAGTTTACAATAGTTTCGGCACTTACCATTAGCTGGTGAGACTTAAATTGTGTAGCGTTTACACTCTGTTAGTATGTGTGCACGAATATATCTCAATATACCATATATTAACAACAGTATATGTGGACTGAACTGTGTCTCAGTTCTCTCAACTATTTATGTCGAACCACGACTAATGTCACCGGAGAGCTTTTGACCAATCATCAATACCTTCTTCTACAAAAAAACCCATTTCTTTCATCAGAACCTTTGGTTTTTTCCACTCTGTACACCAACATACCCTAAACACGTCTTCGTTCTATTTTTATGAGAGTGAACATGTCTAGCTTCATTTCGCACAACTATATAAAAAAAATTATTCTAGGTATGTAAATAATATTATCGGAAAAGACGGAAACTGTTGTTACTTACTTGACGAAAAGAACAATGACGGATCTGCATACCCTTTGTGCCTCTCTATTGCGGTGCGATTAGACAGTGGCTTGTCTTTTTGTTTTCCATATTTGAAATGGAAAAATGACTTCGAAGAATACAACGGGTTCCTTATGATAATTATAGCATTGTCGAATCGTTTCAGAACTTCAGGCGTATGCCTGTGCATTTTGAACACGATACAGCCTCTCTTTCTATTGGATGGTGCACATGTTGATATTCCTGAAACAAATGACTTTTTTAAACATATGAAAATATTGTCAAACTCGCATATAACGAATTTGTGGGACTTCGAAAAAACTAAAGTTGTGTCCGGAATTCGCTATTCCCGAATCGGAGATCTTACATTATATCAACATTATACAGAACATTTATCTTAATCATTTATATTCGTTTTAGTTTCAGTTTTCTTCTCAACTAAATATCCTGATATGTGGAGACATGCTTCAATATTATCGTGCTAGTAATTTCAATTCAAGATGTTTGTCTATCGAGTCACACGGGGGATTGAGTAATTATAATTAAACTGAATGATCGGTATCGTGTTCATGTAATTTTGCTATAAAATCTTCGAATAAGAAATGAACGAATTCTGGAAACAATGAAGTGTTTTTCACGGTCTCCAGATATTCGTTATAAGCCATGGTGGCTGTACATTAGATAATGATTAAGCATGTGACATAGATCCAGGGAATGAAGTATGTTTGTGAAATGACATTAAACTAATTTGTTCTTGAGTTTGATTTTTTACAGGGTATTGGGCCTTCGGTGTATAACCGACCTAAAGTATTATTGAGACACTTCATGGTATTGATTTCGGCTATAGTTGGAAATTTTGTCTTTATTTCATGTTATGTGTATGTCATAAAACTTTTGTAATACTTTGTGTCTTGATAATGGGTAAGATTGTCTCGAAAATATGATAATATATTTGATCGTACTGTCAATATTACCTCATTAATAATAGATAATTAAGAAGATAAATATATACAACATTTGCACTCCATCCATAGAGCTCTTCAGAATATCAATTTGAACCATATAAAGACTTCATAATAAGAGTGCAATGTATCTAATTATTTACTATTTAACCGATGGATGTGTCATGTGTCTGTATGTGTATTCCGAATAAGTAGTCATGTGTAAGCAGACACTCATAGTTGTGTGTTTGTGAACATCAGAGCTAGTAAATTCGATTAATATATTATACGACGAAACTAAAACAAAATCTAAAGGTACACAGAGAAACCATGGTAAAAAAACCTATTCTGCGCTATTTAAACGTGTTTTTACATGATATAAATATAGTAAATTGCGTTAATGCACACAATAATCAGCACCTTTCAACATGATAAAGAAAATATTAGTAATTATCGTGTAAAATTAACAGCTGTTCACATACTTTATTTACTACAACTTACAATCAGTTCTGTACCTGAAAGTTGCTCGATAAGATGTCTGGTCCACGAGTTTCCGGATGCAGGATAACTTAGAAGTGCTGTTGTGGATTTTTCGTCCATCAAAGTCAAGTTCCTTAATGGGCACGATTCATTCTTAAACTTATTCTGTAGAAGTCCAAAGTCGAACTTCTCCTTCAATGCTGACAGTTGCTTTTCGTGTTGTATGGCGTTTTTGTAAGCAGATAAAACATCTCCAAATCGATTGAAATCCACATCTTCGAATTTTCTAAATGCTATATTGTATTGACTTTTCAAATGAAACTTCAACAAAACATAACATAGCATAATTGCGACTATAACAAAAATACAAGAAGTTTTTTGCTGGAACATGTTGCCGTGTATGATCACCTTTGTGGTCTGACTAATGTCTGACTGTTCTATGATGTCTCTTGAAATGAGGCCTTTGGCGAGTTGCATAACACGCGTGACTTAAGGGTGGAGTTTTACGCCATGCTGCACATATTACAACATACTACCTAATACTACTCAACAGAGATGTACAAATAACAAATCTCTAACTTATCCAAAAGTCTACATTGTCTTCGCAACATTTTTATAATACATTCTTGGCTCCCGGGGCTTTAGCACTTTTATTTGCATATATATTTTTTTCCTCTCATCACACAAACCAGTAATTTATTCGGGGAGAGAGCTTGTGGCCTTTGGCCTTTTGGTTTTAAAAGAAATATTCCTTTTTTTTTTTTTTGAGATATTCAAAAGTCTCCAGGCGCAATATATATCTAATTGTATTCTGAAATGCAATAAATGAGAAGTGAGTGAAGCACAACCAGAGAGGTTTCTATTTATAGAACCAACCTATGAATTTTCGGGTCATCTGAAATTGTGATATCAAGCGTCAACTTTCAAAATCCAACATTGCAGCGTATCGGCAAATCGATCCTTCGGAATATAGTAGATATGAAGGTTAACATACATACGAAATTTGAGAATAGTATGTAATATATATAATCGCTTTAGGGTGATTCTTCTTTGGCGGGACACCTGCTCGCTAGTGCGTTTGTCCGAGGTAGTGCAACTCAACACCTACACGTTAGTATTGTAAAGGCATAGTTATCGTAAATGCTGAATACAAATGTTAAATGTTTGTAGTGAAATACATGCAACAATTAAACTGCGTTCAATAATGACTATTTTTCAACATATTTTTTTTTAAAGTTTTGATTAAAGTTTGTAAGTGAAACATGAAGTTATACCTCATGTTTCACAGTTATTATTTTTTATCAATTTATACCAAAACATGACTCGGCTTTTAACTTCAACATATAAAGGAAATCTTCCAATCTCTCCAGAGGCCATTATGTTTGGTGTGCTCCTAATAGTATATGTTTGTTTGAAGACCTCACGACAATTCCAATCTGTTAGTCCACCGTCGCATCACTCGAGCTACTTTCATCACTATGATAGATTTAGAAAGATGAGGTTTGATATTGTTAGTTCTTGAGAAGTAGATGATAAAAGTACTGATAGAAAGAAATAAAAGATGCTTTAAAGTACGACAAACAAATCCCTGTTTTAAAAACAGATTTTAAAAGCCGTGGTGACGGAAGCTGATAACATCATACCCTGTTGCCATACATTTCCATAAATGTTTTGTTTGCGTCCAATCTATACACCTCAAAAGGGAGAGAATATACAACTCATTATAGACACAAAGTACATAGCGGTTTTGAAGTGTAGTGGTAATGGAAACTGTCATTATGATATCCTGTGGCCCTACAATTCTTTCAATATTTCGGTGGAGTCCTCGGCTATTACCGAAAGCCAAAAATATGTAAAGAATGTTTTTCTCAACAGTTTTTGGACGAAACTCGTTACTAAGATGATGTATATGTTGGATAAAATAATGCTGATGTGATTTTTTTTCATCTCTATTGAGATATGACATATTTTGATATTTCACTGAACATGGAGACGCAGACAAAAAACAACCGCACACTTGGATGTATACGGCAGATTATTACCACAATTTTACACAATTGTAGGTTACTCGCCATAACTCGAGTTCTCTGAACTGATCAATTAAAAATACAGACAATCTACAGATCGAGAAGGATTAGTATCATTTAATGATCAACAATGTTCCTATTTGTGTCTATACAATATGCAGTTCAGAATTTCATATCTGTATATCTTTTATATGTTTTTGTGTTTCAGAATGGACAAAACATGTTGCAAAGGGACTGCGTTGGTGGAGGAATTCATACATAAGCTGGCTGAATGTGTTTAATAGGAAGTGTTTGATTCTTGTATATGAGCATATGAAACAAAATCTCGTAGAAGATATGACAAGGATAGTTCGATATCTTAAACTACCGGTAGCCCCGAGGGACTTCTGGTGTGCTTTTGTGAATCAGGAGGGGAAAAAACATCGAATCCCAGAGAACAACACAATGACCAAAGTATCCAATACCTTTACTGCAGAACAAAAGACGATCGCTCTCAAGTATGTTTGTGAAGTGTCAAGGGTTGCCAGAGATCTGGGTGTTGACGTGGACATCTCACAATGGACAGATCTAACAGAGACGCCTAATACGACGCTGTGCTCATAGCCCTTTTTGTCAATCATAACATATAAAATAGTGGGTAGATTGGTTTTAGATGTAATTATACGGCTGTTCTGCGCTTTATCATAATTATATATCTATTTCACTGCGCGAAAGAGAAACGTCTTTACTGATTTCTACGGTTGTCCCGCTTCGTTTGGATCTGGACGGCAACAATTTTTTAATTGTCTTTTCGTGTGTTTAATGAACTTTCTTAGTTGCCTATGTATCTGTGGCATCAAGAACGTAGTCAACAATTTTTGTTGGAAATTTTCATTTCTTTTAAAAGAAGATATCATCTCTATGTGTTAACGAATCCTGGAATGTTTTTCATGATATGCGATTTTGAGTGTATGCTAGATAATGATTAAAGATTGGATTTCCAAATGGCCTAAAAAGCAAATACAGCTTGTATGTGCTGATGGTAAATCAATGAAAAAAGAAAGAAGGAAATTTGCATGTTTTGTTTGGTAAATGTTATAATTTAATTGATTCATTTTTAAAAAAGAAACCTAAAAATTTAATAACATGTTATTATATGCAATGCAAAAAACAGAGTTTTGAATACAAGAACAAGAGATTAAAATGTGATGGATTTAGAGAAAGAACATGGTATTTTGATACCAAGTAAAATTTCTGAAGGCCTATTTGAATTTCCAATTGTAGTCCATTCGTAAATATGTCTTAAAGAAAATCTTCAAACAATATTAAATAAATTGCCCAAAATAGTAAAATAGGAGTGTTGTACAAAGTTATTAAAATTTTAAGTCAAAACTAGCAAAGGGGAAATCTGTTTTGGATTGAAGTATTGCAAAGTGAACTGAAATGGTTTTATTAGTAAAAAGAGATTGCCAGCTACACTTATAACCCACCAAAGTGGAATTCCAACTTTCAAAATGGCCGTCATGTTCCCTGGTCAGCACAAAAATTTAAATATTCTTATAACTGCTAAATCAATATTCTAACATGAATGATGAAGGCTTTAAGTTGGTTTACACATTACACTACCTAACCTGGAATCCAATAATGCTTCTTCGTCCTAAAATCGGATTGATAATTCAGTGCTGATCTACATCGTACAGTAATGTAGTTAATTGTTAAAGTCGACCATGTCTAATGACTTGAAGATGACGGACAACCACTTAAAAGAAAATATGTCAAAAATAACAAAGAAATATTTTTGTTTAAACAATTAGGCCAAAGTATTTCGTGAGGTTTGTCTTAAACCTCTGGATGCAAAGGCTTACTGGTTTCCAAATGCATGTAGTGTAATAAAAAGTACAGGATATTGGCAACATGGGCACTACCCCATGGTTCTCTGTCCAGTGGGATCCTGACAATGATAAACCTTTATGGGATGAATGGCGTCGGAGCTGTCATTGCTGGATCGAAACGTTGTACTTTTACACTGCTCTTATGTCTCGAGTGGTTCTGACATCGTACAATGTATCGAGAGTGTCGATAGATCCAGATCTCGTAGTCACCATCATCACTGAGGTGCTCACTTATGTCTCGAGTGGTTCTGACATCGTACAATGTCTCTTGAGTGTCGATAGATTCAGATCTCGTAGTCACCATCATCACTGAGGTGCTCACTTATGTCTCGAGTGGTTCTGACATCGTACAATGTCTCTTGAGTGTCGATAGATCCAGAATTCGTAGTCACCATCATCACTGAGGTGGTCACTTAAGTAGCCAACTGCCACAGGATATTATCAGAAGGCATTCCACGTATGACTTTGGAAAGTCATAATTATCTGCAGACACATCTAGTTTGACAGTATAGACTTGGCCCTTGTGGTAAGATCTGGTTCATTTGTCACACGCTGAGCTTAGTTGTTGTGAACACTAAGACGCGCTTTCATTATGGCAGTCAGCACCCTATCCTTTGCGTCTCGCTCTTGTGTATATGGGTCCTTGGATTCCATTGGGACAGGCTGTTACTATTCTGGATTTAGTCATGGATCTACATTAGAGTTCCGTAGTATATGCTGAGTTTTAAAAATCTCCAAACTGTGAAATATAACGATTTTTAACTAATGTTGAGCATTCTATAAATGAAAACGCGAAGCGATTCTGGGGTTATGTAAACATTAAAAGGAAATCAGGGCGAATTCCAGATTCAGTACCTTATTCTGATCACAAGTCTGAATATAATGTTAAATCTGCAGAGTGCCTTAACTTCTGATAAAGGTTTCACATTAGACCAGTTACCTGATGTTCTAAATCACAACACTTTTGGAAATCCACTCTCCTCAATTGAAATTGACTGTATTAAAGTACTAAATTTTCTATAAAATATCAATGTAAAGTAGGCTTGATGGTATGATAATATCTCTGGTAAAGTTTTTAAAGAATGTGTACATGAACTGTGCGTTCTGTTTAACAAATCACTTCGCGATGGTATTTTTCCTGATTGTCTTAAAAAAGCAAATGCAAGTCCTATATTTAAGTCTTGTCTCAGAAACTGTGTTGAAAGCTACAGACCAGTGTCATCATTGTCATTATTGTCAAAACTTTGGAAAAGCTGTTGATGATAATTTTTCATCCTTCATTAATCCTCTGATTTGTAATGAGCAACATGATTTTATGCCTAATAGTTACAAGTATTACATGATTTTCTGATTTTGTGTCTGATGTACTTGATAAAAAGATGGATGTTCATGCTGTGTATACTGATTTTTCTAAAGCGTTTGACGAAGTCAGGCACAAATTATCATTGTGCAAACCACGGTTTTAGAGGTAGCATTCTTAACTGGTTCATCACCCTTTTCTTAACGAAAGGCGACAGAGAGTAACAGTAAATGGACCGACATCTGGGTGGTGTAATGTATATTCCGGTTTCCCCAAGGTTCTATTGAAGGGCCCAATTTATTTTTGATTTTTATCAATTATTTACCTGCTGTTTTGAAACATTCTACCTGTTTTATGTTTGCTGATGACAATAAATTTTGCTAAAAAATAACATCTGTATATGAATGTAAGCGATTACAGGACGTCATCGATAAAGTGTTTTACTGGTGTAAAAGATAGCGGATGCAAGTCAATACTGACAAATGTTGTACCATAAAATTCCCTTTCTCCTCTTCTCTGCTCTTACATGATGGACACTCATGTTAAAGACCTAGGAGTCTGGACATTACCTTTTCATACTATGTAAAAAACGTTGTGTCGAAAGGTATGCAAATGCTTGGATGTTTAAAGCGTTCTTGTTGATATTTCAAAAACATTTCTATAATAAGATTATTATACAATGTACATCAGTTTAGTTAGAAGTCAGTTGGAATACTGCAGTGAGATCTAGTCACCGCACCAAACTACTTTAATTCACCAACTTGAATCGGCCTAAAGACATTTTTTGAAATTGATGTGTTTAAAGGCGAACTTTGATTACCTCAGTCATTGTTGTGCTGATTTATGTAAACATTTTAACCGGCCTACTTTGGAAAGCAGACGGTAATATATGGATATTTATTTCCTTTTTAAATGTTTTCATGGACTTTTTTTCGTTTTAGTAGAAAAGATAGGTATCTTAGTCCCTAGAAAATGTTTTACTTTGCTCTGGAGTTTTACAATTTATTTGTTTGCCTGATAGGATCAAACTGAGTACTATTAACCGTACAGTGAATTCTTTTAACAGAAACACCTGTAAATTAGGTAGTATGTTAAATTGAACTTTGCCTTCTTTTAAATCTCGCCTTAAGGCAACATGTTTTAGATGATTATTATGATACGTGCCTTTCTCTCTATCTTACTAATGCTATACCCATCTTACAAACTGTGTATATGTATGTATCTGTGATATTTTGATATTTGTTTCCATTGTTATCAGTTCTGTAATGGGGTCTTCGGGTCTGTTGAATTGAATTGAAATTGAAATAAACTATAAGACGGCAAATTTGTTTTCAAATAACGTGTTTCCAAATCTGGTAAAATATCCCTGAACTCTCGATCAATAAGGACGTTGTCATCTTTCTCCAGGCAGGAGAGAATATCCATGATGGCTTTTGTAATCTTCTCGTCATTATCGCTTCCAGGTAAAAGTCTTACTGTGTCCAGAATGTAACAGTCAGGCAGGGCTATGCTCACCAACTTCAAATAGTTCCGCTTCTTTTGGCCACAGTAGGATATTGTCTGGAGCTTGTTATCAGGACTCTTATAAATAATATGTGCCGTCAGTATGACCATCGCCTGGTGACCAAGAAATGCTTCTGAGGACAGTGTTGAGCTCCAGAATATTTTTTCTTGTAGATATTCAGTTCAAGGAACAAATAGAAAATGGCTATTTCTTAGGTATTTATCATGGAATGAAATGTTTTTGATATACGGGAAATTGACGTGCTGAAATTCCTGATAACTCTTAAAACACCTAGCATACATACCAATCTCTTGATCGTCAGTATTGTCATCTGCTTTAAAAAAAACCAGTTGTGCTGGGGAAGTCTAGTATTTCTAGAAGATTTCTTGTTTTTAATGTCTCTCCTTAAGACAATTTAATAACCTGCACCTACACATCTACCTCTCGGTGTGAAAACGGTACTGCATTAAGTGTTGAAAGTCTCCGTCTTAGTAGGAAATATAGAAAACGTCAAATGAACAATTGATGATATTTGGGTTATCTTGCTATCTTGGTAGCACAGCAGCGAAAGATGGGCGTATTGATGCCGAAATACAGAGAAGAATTGCTAAGGCCAGTTCATCTTTTGGCAGATTACATCAGAGACTCTGGAACAACCATCATGTTTCATTGAAGGTGAAAGGAAAGATATACAGAGCCATTGTCATATCCACTCTCTTGTATGGTGCCGAGTCGTGGACGGTATACAGAAGCCATGTGAAGAAGCTTCATGCTTTTATGATGCGGCACCTTAGAACCATCATGAAAGTAACCTGGAAAGACAAAGTTACCAACAAGGAAATACTTGAAAGAACTGGATTAACACCCATGGAAGACATGCTGATCAGAAAGAACCTTCGATGGACAGGGCACATCATGAGGATGCCGCAAGACCGACTTCCAAAACAGATCCTGTTCTCACAGCTTCCAGTTGGTAGTAGGAAGAGAGGCAGACCCCGACTACGGTTTAAAGATACAGTCAAAAGAAATTTGAAACGGAGGAACATCAACTTGAATTCCTGGCCAGAGTTGTGTAATGACAGAAGCATATGGAGATCAGCAGTTGGATAGAACAGAGGAACAGACTTTGTCGCATTGCGACCGTCAGCATAGTAGTAGTAGTATGAGGTATATAATGTGAAGTTGGAAGATTTGCATAGCAGATTTATCAGATAAAGTCATTCAGGGAGATACCGGCATTATTTTTATGCTTGCTACGAATTGTTATATATTAGGAAAGGAACACGTGTACATGAAGGTTTGGAGTGTAACAAGGTGGTTTCCTACGTCCATTATCGTTTAACAAGTCATTAGGACGATGTACATTAAATCCAAAAATCAACATTTTGCACAAATCTGTACAGCTTTCTATGTAAGGAAAAAGTACATTTCTGGTGTTTTAAGTAATTAACCAAGGTGTTCCGGTGTACTATCACATAGATACAAGACGGTGAATTTATTTGCTGTTTGCTCCTTAACTAATTAAGTTATAAATGATCTGGTGCATAGCTTGCTACTTAAGTAAATAGTTTTCAGCCTTCGAGCAGACAACGTCGATCAGAGTGTGTTTAACAAGCGTACATGTTGGCAAGTCATACAACGTCCCCATGTAGTCCGATTGAATTCAGTAACAATATACTCAGATCAGTTGTTGTATAGTCGCTACAGTTACAACTTTTGGATTATATATATAGTTATTTGATTACCAAATTATTATTATTCAGACGCTTTTGTCCGCAGCTAATGTCAGAAACTACGCGAGAGGTTTTCATCAAAATTTGCTTTCTTAATCAGTGCGATATCTACAGTAGATGTGCATCTCACTTTTTCCTCGGGTCTAACTTTCAATATGGCCGCCGCGTCCTCTGATTGGTTGAACTCATATATGCTTATAAGCCAAATGGAACATGGAAGAATGGATGACCTGACAGCGCTTGTTTTTAAAAGAGAGAGCGCATTCTTAGTACAAAATGACCGCCAAACATAGGTTTCTATGAAATTTTATATCTAGGGTGAACATGGCACATCGACCATTACATGTATGATAGTATCAGTTGTATATTTCAACATGTTTTCTGATCTCGGATTGGTCCAAATTCAAATACCGTCCGATTAAAAAATAACACGCGTCGTACTAGTTGTGCAACGGGCATGCCTCGTGACGAAATTCACAATGTGTGCCTTTTTGATATGTACATTTTCACCCATAACCTTTTTATATATTTAGATTTTGAAATGAAAAAAGTGGAAAGATCCAGACAGCAACATGCTGTAGGACTGTAAAGGAATGACACTGCCCGAAAAATGACTGCCGAACAATGGCTTCTGATTAATCGAATTTATATCCGACGACTAGACAATAGAAGCATAGTAGTGAAGTAAATAGGAATCTTATGAAGTATGTAGTTTACTTTATCTATTGAACATATTTTGTGTTTGTGTGAAATGCAAAACATGTGTCAAGAAAAACAAAGATGACAATGATGTGGTCAGTACATTAATGACTGTTTATGTTAAAATGCCAAAAATTGAAATATCTCCTTATCAACAACTTTCAATATCATGTAATTTCCCTTTTCAGTTGGAAAAATAAAAGAAAAAAAAAAGTCAACTGAGGTTTCGATCCAAGCACCTTTGGAGTCGAGAGCGGAGAGCTTTTTTTTTTTCTTTAAAAATAATTTTAATATCCCATACATAGGGTCTCAGGGGTTGGGGCCCCTGAGATTCCGTACAATGCAGTTAAAAACAATATAATATACACACTCTATTTAACCACACACAGTATCACAAGTAAAAGAAAAGTAGAATTTAACGTTATCCTTAGATATCACAGTTGAACTTTCACAGACACATTTGCCTCATCTACAGAAACATACTGATTAAAATGTACAAAGAATTTGCGAAACAGAGGATTGTTATAATATGCGAAGGAATAATTTATGAATTTCCTCACAGTAAATTTGAAAAAGGGTAAAATCGGAACGTTTCCTTCGTTCAACATCACCATATTCCTCCTTTTATAGATACAAAACCTTGCAACACTCAATACAAAATTAACAAAATAACAATTCACATTCTTCCATTTTTCACAAAACCCCAGCATGATAAGTCTGTCAAATTGTATTGAATTAATATTTTCCACATCAGCATGAGCAAACAGGTTGTCTAACATATTAACTAAAAACTCCTTTAAGCCAGACAGTTCCGGACAGTTAAAAAACAAATGAAAAATATCTTCAGACTCAGTTAAACATACCGGACACTGGTCTGAATCCGTCATACCACATTTCAATAGTTTCTTTTTTGTAAAAATAGCGTTATGCGCAACTTTGAAATGCACTTCTATGCAATCGCCCGGATAGTGTGGTGCGTGTACGACTCGAAAAATAGAACCAACCGGTTGAGTGGGGAAACTACTGGACTAAGACCACAATTAATTTCACTATATGTTTCATTGTAACATTAAAATTCATAACTAAGTCCCAAAGTTTCATCTGCAAATTTCCATTTCACCTGGCCAAGATCAACATCTGAGAAGCAAAATGTAAAAGTTTCAACCCATCATGTTGGGCATTTTCTGGAGATATACCTCCATATGTGTCACCAACGTCAATTATATACATCCGGGTCAGGGGTAAAGGTGAAAACAGGACTTTTTACACCGGATCCTGCAGCACAAAATACATGTTCAATATGAATGATTTACACACTGACAGTTAGATTATCATTTCTATAACACATCTACATCAAATTTATAGGCAAAAATCTAATTCAAAGAGGCATATTATTTTTTTCCCTAACATACATACATTTTTTAGGGACTTCATTCGTGGGTACTGAACCCGGAAGTATTTAATTGTGGTCTTAGTCCTATTATAGGACACTTTTTTTTTTTTAATTTAAAAAAAATATTTTCATCAACTGTGAGCTATTTCAAACATTTCGGCGTAAACAGAATCAGCGTAGGTCAAATAAAACAGGAGTTATGAAGAATTGAAAAACCCCTCTCAGACTGAGATTTTAACTCAGCTTTACATACACTTTGCTGTACATATCACAGACACCAAGCGTCAGGAAAAATGAAACAGATTTTGCAATTATTAAGATATTTCAGTTCTGTAAATTGGTATATAAACTTGAATAATTCCTACATATACCTATACAAAAAAGTTTTTCAATTTCAAATTACAACTTCATTTTTTTTCGTAGAATTTTAATTTTTTTTTAAATTACCAAATTTTAATATTAACTGAACATTTAATCTGCTTTAAAGCATTTTTCAGCTTTGATTTGGACATGAAATAATCAATAGATAACAGTGAAGACTTGCAGTAAACAATCACAGTGAATGACACCCACTGGACTAACTAACAGCCACATGTATACATACAAAGACTATCCATGCCAAAGGCAGGGGAGGGGGGGGGGGGTGTTCTCTTTGGGCCTTTATGTTTACTTTTGGGGCTCTCCCTGTCTCTGAAACACCTTTGATGTTATATTATCAAACAGGCAATGATGTGTATATCACAATGACCAATCAAGTGGTCAGCTTCAGTTTGAATTTTGTATTCTTAATACATCTGACTACTTCTGACTGACCACTGCTGACCACTACTGACCATTACTGACCATTACCAATATGAAGGGAGACAGAAAGAGAAGGAACAATTATTTCAAGCCTGGAAATGTTCCAAAGAATAAGGGCCAGGTATTTAAAGTTGAAGATCCTGAGGTACCTGTCACCAGAGAAGAGAGACCAGCTCTGACCAGAAGACTGACCACCCAGGAATTTCAGCTGATCACCAAGCCCAGTCCTGACGGCCTTTCCCTGGTAACAACAGATACTGGAGACAGACCTTGTCCAACACGGATACTACGGCCGGCAACTGTTACAGCTGAAGAATCCAACTGTGAGCCTGTAATAGAAGGAAACCGGATCATCGACATAGTGTTGATGGTGAAAATGTGGAACGACATCATCAGACTTCACGCCGGACAACCAAACACTACATCATGCATGGTACCGGAGTTTGAACTGGACACCGAGCGGAAAAGGGCTCTGGGATGGAGTTGTGCTGTCCGATGTAATAAATGCCAGTACAGATCTCCACTGTACAAACTACATAGAGAGGCAGACACGGATAAGCCCGGACCAAAGCCAGCCCTTGTCAACAAGTACCTGCCTTCAGCTTTGTGTGGCCAGGCTGTCAGCACCAAAGGAGCCACGTTACTTCTCGGACACCTGAATATACCTGCAGGAGCCAAGAGTGGAGTGCAGCGACAGGCAAATCAAGTGTCCAAGGACATTACTGCCCTCAACAAAAAGGACATGTCCGAGAAGACCAGACTGGTGGTGGAGGCCAACACCCTGAGAGGAGATGATTCCCCGAGCACCATCGGACTAGCTGTGGATGGGCGGTACAACAGCACATCATTTGGAAGTGCTAAGAAGCCAGGGATGAATGCCTCACAGGGGTTAAGTCTGGGTATCGAGACATCTACCCCTAAGAAGTGGATACTTGGACGTGCCCTCCACAACAAACTTTGCTGGACAGGAGCTTGGCTGAGAGGGAAAGGATATGATGTCACCTGATCACTGTGTCATTAGGTTTGAATACAACTGCTTCTTCAATCAAGTAGGGAGGTCAAACATAAACTTAATCAACTCAGCTCAGAGGAAATATATCAACGCCACCACCAATACAAACCTGCTGTCAAGAAAAGAAGTATGTTGTTGTTAGCAGAACAGCACAAGCAGCATGCGAAAAGGTCCAGGTCCGCTCGGAAGTCTGACTACAGGAGAGGTCAGCTAGATCCCAACATCCATCCATGTAGGGGAGACAACCGACCTCAGGACCACCTGTATTGAGAAGAAGAGGTGACAACAAATTTATTAGAGACATGTCAACAATCAGAAAAAAACCACAAAATAATGTAACAACAACAGCAACAACAACAACAAAATATATGACTACCTAATGAGGGAACCTCCACGTGGTGGTAGTCGGACAATGTTGTATACATCAGTGTACAATAGCTAATACCCTCAAATCAATAAAAACTCAATTACATTTTCAAATTCAACATGCAGTCACTGAACCCTAAATGACCATAACACACATTTGAATTTAAACAGTACTGCCTGTTATTATTTACAAAATGAGGTTCTGAACTTATGTGCTCTACATTTAAACATAAACTATTATGACAGAGATGGGAACAGTCCAGATCACTTGACAATTCTAAATTTTCAGAAAAACAAATAAAAGCAAGTCTGTGTGCATGTTTCTTTTTCCATTTTAAATCACTGGGGTCCTTAAATGACAGAATTCCATATTTCCCTGTCCTTGTTACAGGTCCAATCCAAATCCTACACAAGCCATTATCTGGGCTAACCACAGAATTTTCTAAGATCTTGTACTTGTATAATTTGAAAAAAATCCTCCATCTTAACTTTTAAAAATCTGGCGTAGGAATACACAAGAACACAAATATGCTAATTTGATGTTATTTATAGATGTCCTGATCACTCCAGAAAATAAAGTTTAAAAATTTTCTAAAAATTTAATTTAATTAAAATTTTAATTATAATCGAAGTGATGAATTAAAAATTATTTCACTACCTAATCAGTCATGAAATATAGAACAACCATGCCAATTTGTATGAGAATCGGTCAAAAAATGTGGGTATGAGAAATAAAAACATGGATTTTTAGGCATGTCATTAAGGACTAAGACCACAATTAATTTCACTATATGTTTCATTGTAACATTAAAATTCATAACTAAGTCCCAAAGTTTCATCTGCAAATTTCCATTTCACCTGGCCAAGATCAACATCTGAGAAGCAAAATGTAAAAGTTTCAACCCATCATGTTGGGCATTTTCTGGAGATATACCTCCATATGTGTCACCAACGTCAATTATATACATCCGGGTCAGGGGTAAAGGTGAAAACAGGACTTTTTACACCGGATCCTGCAGCACAAAATACATGTTCAATATGAATGATTTACACACTGACAGTTAGATTATCATCTCTATAACACATCTACATCAAATTTATAGGCAAAAATCTAATTCAAAGAGGCATATTATTAACATACATACATTTTTTAGGGACTTCATTCGTGGGTACTGAACCCGGAAGTATTTAATTGTGGTCTTAGTCCTATTATAGGACACTTTTTTTTTTTTAAATTTAAAAAAAAATATTTTCATCAACTGTGAGCTATTTCAAACATTTCGGCGTAAACAGAATCAGCGTAGGTCAAATAAAACAGGAGTTATGAAGAATTGAAAAACCCCTCTCAGACTGAGATTTTAACTCAGCTTTACATACACTTTGCTGTACATATCACAGACACCAAGCGTGAGGAAAAATGAAACAGATTTTGCAATTATTAAGATATTTCAGTTCTGTAAATTGGTATATAAACTTGAATAATTCCTACATATACCTATACAAAAAAGTTTTTCAATTTCAAATTACAACTTCATTTTTTTTCGTAGAATTTTAATTTTTTTTAAATTACCAAATTTTAATATTAACTGAACATTTAATCTGCTTTAAAGCATTTTTCAGCTTTGATTTGGACATGAAATAATCAATAGATAACAGTGAAGACTTGCAGTAAACAATCACAGTGAATGACACCCACTGGACTAACTAACAGCTACATGTATACATACAAAGACTATCCATGCCAAAGGCAGGGGAGGGGAGGGGGGGGTGTTCTCTTTGGGCCTTTATGTTTACTTTTGGGGCTCTCCCTGTCTCTGAAACACCTTTGATGTTATATTATCAAACAGGCAATGATGTGTATATCACAATGACCAATCAAGTGGTCAGCTTCAGTTTGAATTTTGTATTCTTAATACATCTGACTACTTCTGACTGACCACTGCTGACCACTACTGACCATTACTGACCATTACCAATATGAAGGGAGACAGAAAGAGAAGGAACAATTATTTCAAGCCTGGAAATGTTCCAAAGAATAAGGGCCAGGTATTTAAAGTTGAAGATCCTGAGGTACCTGTCACCAGAGAAGAGAGACCAGCTCTGACCAGAAGACTGACCACCCAGGAATTTCAGCTGATCACCAAGCCCAGTCCTGACGGCCTTTCCCTGGTAACAACAGATACTGGAGACAGACCTTGTCCAACACGGATACTACGGCCGGCAACTGTTACAGCTGAAGAATCCAACTCTGAGCCTGTAATAGAAGGAAACCGGATCATCGACATAGTGTTGATGGTGAAAATGTGGAACGACATCATCAGACTTCACGCCGGACAACCAAACACTACATCATGCATGGTACCGGAGTTTGAACTGGACACCGAGCGGAAAAGGGCTCTGGGATGGAGTTGTGCTGTCCGATGTAATAAATGCCAGTACAGATCTCCACTGTACAAACTACATAGAGAGGCAGACACGGATAAGCCCGGACCAAAGCCAGCCCTTGTCAACAAGTACCTGCCTTCAGCTTTGTGTGGCCAGGCTGTCAGCACCAAAGGAGCCACGTTACTTCTCGGACACCTGAATATACCTGCAGGAGCCAAGAGTGGAGTGCAGCGACAGGCAAATCAAGTGTCCAAGGACATTACTGCCCTCAACAAAAAGGACATGTCCGAGAAGACCAGACTGGTGGTGGAGGCCAACACCCTGAGAGGAGATGATTCCCCGAGCACCATCGGACTAGCTGTGGATGGGCGGTACAACAGCACATCATTTGGAAGTGCTAAGAAGCCAGGGATGAATGCCTCACAGGGGTTAAGTCTGGGTATCGAGACATCTACCCCTAAGAAGTGGATACTTGGACGTGCCCTCCACAACAAACTTTGCTGGACAGGAGCTTGGCTGAGAGGGAAAGGATATGATGTCACCTGATCACTGTGTCATTAGGTTTGAATACAACTGCTTCTTCAATCAAGTAGGGAGGTCAAACATAAACTTAATCAACTCAGCTCAGAGGAAATATATCAACGCCACCACCAATACAAACCTGCTGTCAAGAAAAGAAGTATGTTGTTGTTAGCAGAACAGCACAAGCAGCATGCGAAAAGGTCCAGGTCCGCTCGGAAGTCTGACTACAGGAGAGGTCAGCTAGATCCCAACATCCATCCATGTAGGGGAGACAACCGACCTCAGGACCACCTGTATTGAGAAGAAGAGGTGACAACAAATTTATTAGAGACATGTCAACAATCAGAAAAAAAACCACAAAATAATGTAACAACAACAGCAACAACAACAACAAAATATATGACTACCTAATGAGGGAACCTCCACGTGGTGGTAGTCGGACAATGTTGTATACATCAGTGTACAATAGCTAATACCCTCAAATCAATAAAAACTCAATTACATTTTCAAATTCAACATGCAGTCACTGAACCCTAAATGACCATAACACACATTTGAATTTAAACAGTACTGCCTGTTATTATTTACAAAATGAGGTTCTGAACTTATGTGCTCTACATTTAAACATAAACTATTATGACAGAGATGGGAACAGTCCAGATCACTTGACAATTCTAAATTTTCAGAAAAACAAATAAAAGCAAGTCTGTGTGCATGTTTCTTTTTCCATTTTAAATCACTGGGGTCCTTAAATGACAGAATTCCATATTTCCCTGTCCTTGTTACAGGTCCAATCCAAATCCTACACAAGCCATTATCTGGGCTAACCACAGAATTTTCTAAGATCTTGTACTTGTATAATTTGAAAAAAATCCTCCATCTTAACTTTTAAAAATCTGGCGTAGGAATACACAAGAACACAAATATGCTAATTTGATGTTATTTATAGATGTCCTGATCACTCCAGAAAATAAAGTTTAAAAATTTTCTAAAAATTTAATTTAATTAAAATTTTAATTATAATCGAAGTGATGAATTAAAAATTATTTCACTACCTAATCAGTCATGAAATATAGAACAACCATGCCAATTTGTATGAGAATCGGTCAAAAAATGTGGGTATGAGAAATAAAAACATGGATTTTTAGGCATGTCATTAAGGACTAAGACCACAATTAATTTCACTATATGTTTCATTGTAACATTAAAATTCAAGTTTCATCTGCAAATTTCCATTTCACCTGGCCAAGATCAACATCTGAGAAGCAAAATGTAAAAGTTTCAACCCATCATGTTGGGCATTTTCTGGAGATATACCTCCATATGTGTCACCAACGTCAATTATATACATCCGGGTCAGGGGTAAAGGTGAAAACAGGACTTTTTACACCGGATCCTGCAGCACAAAATACATGTTCAATATGAATGATTTACACACTGACAGTTAGATTATCATCTCTATAACACATCTACATCAAATTTATAGGCAAAAATCTAATTCAAAGAGGCATATTATTTTTTTCCCTAACATACATACATTTTTTTAGGGACTTCATTCGTGGGTACTGAACCCGGAAGTATTTAATTGTGGTCTTAGTCCTATTATAGGACACTTTTTTTTTTTTAATTTAAAAAAAATATTTTCATCAACTGTGAGCTATTTCAAACATTTCGGCGTAAACAGAATCAGCGTAGGTCAAATAAAACAGGAGTTATGAAGAATTGAAAAACCCCTCTCAGACTGAGATTTTAACTCAGCTTTACATACACTTTGCTGTACATATCACAGACACCAAGCGTCAGGAAAAATGAAACAGATTTTGCAATTATTAAGATATTTCAGTTCTGTAAATTGGTATATAAACTTGAATAATTCCTACATATACCTATACAAAAAAGTTTTTCAATTTCAAATTACAACTTCATTTTTTTTCGTAGAATTTTAATTTTTTTTTAAATTACCAAATTTTAATATTAACTGAACATTTAATCTGCTTTAAAGCATTTTTCAGCTTTGATTTGGACATGAAATAATCAATAGATAACAGTGAAGACTTGCAGTAAACAATCACAGTGAATGACACCCACTGGACTAACTAACAGCCACATGTATACATACAAAGACTATCCATGCCAAAGGCAGGGGAGGGGGGGGGTGTTCTCTTTGGGCCTTTATGTTTACTTTTGGGGCTCTCCCTGTCTCTGAAACACCTTTGATGTTATATTATCAAACAGGCAATGATGTGTATATCACAATGACCAATCAAGTGGTCAGCTTCAGTTTGAATTTTGTATTCTTAATACATCTGACTACTTCTGACTGACCACTGCTGACCACTACTGACCATTACTGACCATTACCAATATGAAGGGAGACAGAAAGAGAAGGAACAATTATTTCAAGCCTGGAAATGTTCCAAAGAATAAGGGCCAGGTATTTAAAGTTGAAGATCCTGAGGTACCTGTCACCAGAGAAGAGAGACCAGCTCTGACCAGAAGACTGACCACCCAGGAATTTCAGCTGATCACCAAGCCCAGTCCTGACGGCCTTTCCCTGGTAACAACAGATACTGGAGACAGACCTTGTCCAACACGGATACTACGGCCGGCAACTGTTACAGCTGAAGAATCCAACTGTGAGCCTGTAATAGAAGGAAACCGGATCATCGACATAGTGTTGATGGTGAAAATGTGGAACAACATCATCAGACTTCACGCCAGACAACCAAACACTACATCATGCATGGTACCGGAGTTTGAACTGGACACCGAGCGGAAAAGGGCTCTGGGATGGAGTTGTGCTGTCCGATGTAATAAATGCCAGTACAGATCTCCACTGTACAAACTACATAGAGAGGCAGACACGGATAAGCCCGGACCAAAGCCAGCCCTTCTAAACAAGTACCTGCCTTCAGCTTTGTGTGGCCAGGCTGTCAGCACCAAAGGAGCCACGTTACTTCTCGGACACCTGAATATACCTGCAGGAGCCAAGAGTGGAGTGCAGCGACAGGCAAATCAAGTGTCCAAGGACATTACTGCCCTCAACAAAAAGGACATGTCCGAGAAGACCAGACTGGTGGTGGAGGCCAACACCCTGAGAGGAGATGATTCCCCGAGCACCATCGGACTAGCTGTGGATGGGCGGTACAACAGCACATCATTTGGAAGTGCTAAGAAGCCAGGGATGAATGCCTCACAGGGGTTAAGTCTGGGTATCGAGACATCTACCCCTAAGAAGTGGATACTTGGACGTGCCCTCCACAACAAACTTTGCTGGACAGGAGCTTGGCTGAGAGGGAAAGGATATGATGTCACCTGATCACTGTGTCATTAGGTTTGAATACAACTGCTTCTTCAATCAAGTAGGGAGGTCAAACATAAACGTAATCAACTCAGCTCAGAGGAAATATATCAACGCCACCACCAATACAAACCTGCTGTCAAGAAAAGAAGTATGTTGTTGTTAGCAGAACAGCACAAGCAGCATGCGAAAAGGTCCAGGTCCGCTCGGAAGTCTGACTACAGGAGAGGTCAGCTAGATCCCAACATCCATCCATGTAGGGGAGACAACCGACCTCAGGACCACCTGTATTGAGAAGAAGAGGTGACAACAAATTTATTAGAGACATGTCAACAATCAGAAAAAACCACAAAATAATGTAACAACAACAGCAACAACAACAACAAAATATATGACTACCTAATGAGGGAACCTCCACGTGGTGGTAGTCGGACAATGTTGTATACATCAGTGTACAATAGCTAATACCCTCAAATCAATAAAAACTCAATTACATTTTCAAATTCAACATGCAGTCACTGAACCCTAAATGACCATAACACACATTTGAATTTAAACAGTACTGCCTGTTATTATTTACAAAATGAGGTTCTGAACTTATGTGCTCTACATTTAAACATAAACTATTATGACAGAGATGGGAACAGTCCAGATCACTTGACAATTCTAAATTTTCAGAAAAACAAATAAAAGCAAGTCTGTGTGCATGTTTCTTTTTCCATTTTAAATCACTGGGGTCCTTAAATGACAGAATTCCATATTTCCCTGTCCTTGTTACAGGTCCAATCCAAATCCTACACAAGCCATTATCTGGGCTAACCACAGAATTTTCTAAGATCTTGTACTTGTATAATTTGAAAAAAATCCTCCATCTTAACTTTTAAAAATCTGGCGTAGGAATACACAAGAACACAAATATGTTAATTTGATGTTATTTATAGATGTCCTGATCACTCCGGAAAATAGTTTAAAAATTTTCTAAAAATTTAATTTAATTAAAATTTTAATTATAATCGAAGTGATGAATTAAAAATTATTTCACTACCTAATCAGTCATGAAATATAGAACAACCATGCCAATTTGTATGAGAATCGGTCAAAAAATGTGGGTATGAGAAATAAAAACATGGATTTTTAGGCATGTCATTAAGGACTAAGACCACAATTAATTTCACTATATGTTTCATTGTAACATTAAAATTCATAACTAAGTCCCAAAGTTTCATCTGCAAATTTCCATTTCACCTGGCCAAGATCAACATCTGAGAAGCAAAATGTAAAAGTTTCAACCCATCATGTTGGGCATTTTCTGGAGATATACCTCCATATGTGTCACCAACGTCAATTATATACATCCGGGTCAGGGGTAAAGGTGAAAACAGGACTTTTTACACCGGATCCTGCAGCACAAAATACATGTTCAATATGAATGATTTACACACTGACAGTTAGATTATCATCTCTATAACACATCTACATCAAATTTATAGGCAAAAATCTAATTCAAAGAGGCATATTATTTTTTTCCCTAACATACATACATTTTTTAGGGACTTCATTCGTGGGTACTGAACCCGGAAGTATTTAATTGTGGTCTTAGTCCTACTGGACCAGAACGACAACGCGGCCGGTTTTCTGAAATATATGCGTAACAGTGCACGATAAATCTCACGTGAATAACGAGGGACAGTACGTGACCCAGTTTTGTACTCACAAGAAAACGGAACGGTGTACAAAACCTCAGTATATCGTACCGCATATGACACGACCGCTTTTATAGAAGCGATTAGGAATGGGCACAAGCGGAGCACTCTTTTAGGGAGCTTTGTTCATGTGACAACCCATGCTTGACAGGAAAATCACACTTGGCTTCTTCTTGAAGACCTCAGAGCGGAGAGCTTACCACTGTGCTATCGTTACGTTACACATGACAGAGTGAATTTTTTTTTTACATTCTTTTTATTCAGTGATAAACAAATAGATACAGAAATATCCTCTCGCAGGAGGGCTCACATTCTTCACTCGCCTTTCACATAACCATTCATCCTAAATACTTGTAGCTGTAGCCTGACCTATAGCTATTTGTTTACAGTAGATAAAATAGATATCACATTCATTCCAACAAAGAATTTCGATTTGTTTATAAGTATATAAACATATTAAAATATTAAGACAATAAAAAGACGTATTAAGTATTCATAACTATTTGTTGTATGCGCGTCGCTTGAGTCGAACGCACCCACGATTATTCCATGCACGAGTATAGGCGCCAACGGTACTTTCACCGGAGCACATGGCTGCATAACGCTGAGCATTTACTGCTTGACATGGTAAGTCTAGACATTTATTTTGTTTCCAAAACCTCAGTTTATTTGTTAGGGTATTTTTAGTCTATTGAATTCGTTTTTTGTTTATCGTGGCATGATATTTCTGAAGCTCAATTACAGGTAGATCTATATACATTAACAGAAACAGAGTAGCAGGCGTAAGTTTGGTTGAAGCCCGCTTTCTTGCAAATTAGATAATAAGTTATGACTGTCTTATGTAATTTATAGTAATTACAGTGTATTTATTAGTATTAGGTAAAGTAATATTTAATATCAAATGACTTTGTTTCAGGCAGGCTTAACGGTTTGAGGAAGCTATTTTTACATTGGAAATGGTCACGTGTTGTTATGTTTACATGCTGTTCGCGGCCATCCGGGTGCATTGACCAAGATAAGACGTACAAGAGTTATAGATTAAAATTAATACTTAGATTATTCTAAGTGGTTGAAGAAATTACTTATAATTTTAGGAATACTTTTATTTTTGTGTTTTTGAATTTCAAGAAACATTTCTAATTCTTGTTTTAGAACGTTTATTAAGTTAACTTGTTGTTTGTTATCACTCATACAGTAACCCTTATAGATTGTGAATCCAATGAGTGTTAGTAAAATATTTATATTCACATGGTTGTCACTGTGGAGTTTATAACCTAGCACTAAGTTTTTTAATGTTATCATGTCTTTTCTATAGCCTATCAACTCAAAAATTTTATTCAGTTGATTGTTTATAGGAACTATAAAGTCACATTTTGTAAAAAAGTGATCAAAATCTTCAACTACACTGCATAAGTTGCATAGTGGATTAATCCTTATTTTATATATATATAATAACTGATTGTTTATTAAGATTTTATGAATCAATTTCCATCGATATATTCTCAGCTTATTATCATAAATGTGAGTGAAAGTGAATTTCAGAGCATTTGCCATTTTTTTGTCTAAGTCTTCTTCATCAGGAAATTGGGAAGCCCAATAGATGTAGGAGATTGGTTTTTGGGAGTTTTAAGTGTTTAAGATAGTTGTATATTTGTTGCACAACTGATCTAATTCCCATATAGCTGTTGATGTTTTCAGTTTTATAGTAGGTTTAAAAGGTTCTGTATTCCATATATGTTTGTGTATATTTGAGTTTTTTAATTTATTTTTCCATTTATTTGGAATGGATTTCTTTAAAATAGTGAATTCTGAAATCCAATTGTGTTTGTTTCTTAATTTTGCTAATATAATATTTTCATTAATATTTCCTTGATTATCTAATAAATCTTTTATTCTTATAATATTTGATTCAATCCATTTTTCAAAGACTATAACTTTATTTTGATATGTGATGAATCTATTTCCCCATATTATCTGGCCTCCAATGTCTACAGTGTGTTTTGGATATTGTTTTTGTCCCCCTCCCATTTCAATCCAGGCCTTTATAATTTTCTTATAAAATGTGGGAATGTCAAATTCTTTCAATTGGTTTATATTATCAATATTCATAGCAAAAATTATGTATTTTCTCCCAGCCTTGGTAAGGTATCTCCCCGGAATTATTTTCCATTGACTATCCTGTTCGTCTGTTAGCGCTTTCACCCATTTTATTAACATTAACTTAACATGTGCTGTGAGGTCAACTGTATTTAATCCTCCCCTCTCATAATTTTGAACTATAGTTTTTCGCTTAACCCTTTCTTTTTTCCCTCCCCAGATGTAACTATACAATATGCCTTCTATTTCTTTTATTTTTGTTTTTGTTATTGGTAGCACCGAATAGGTGTATGTAATTTGTGGTATAAGTAAGGACTTTATAATTTGTATTCGGCCAATCATTGTTAATTTCCGTTTGTTCCAAGAAATTAAAAGTTTTTAAATTTTTTCTATCTTAGTTTCCCAGTTTTTATAATCATACTGTTTATTTTTACAAAAGTATATTCCTAATGCTTTCACATATGTACTTGACCATTCAATGTTTTCAAAGTTTTCACCTATAAGTAACCTTTGTCCTAATTTTATTCCTTGAGTTTTTTGTCTATTTAGGACTAATCCTGATAAAGTACCAAATATTTCAATTAAGTTTAATGCTTTGCTTATATCTTTTTTTGACTTTAAAAACAAAGTTGTATCGTCTGCCAGTTGAGATATTTTGAACTCTCTTTGTTTACTGAAAAACTTTATACCTTTAATATTTTCATCTTGTCTTATCTTTAATGCCATTGTTTCTACTGTAATAACAAATAATAAGGCAGACAAGGGACAGCCTTGTCGAATTCCCCGTGTTATTTTAAGAGATTTAGATATCCAACCATTATTTGAAACTGCACAGCTGATATCATTATACAAGGTAGAAACTCATTTAAGAAAAGATTCCCTGAACCCAAAATGTTGTAAAGTTGCAAACATATAGTCAAATTCAATAGAATCAAAAGCTTTAGAAAAGTCTAAGAAAAGAACCGCCCCATCTACATCAAATTTCTCTGCATAATCAATAACATCTTGAATAAGTCTGATACTGTAGTGTATGTTTCTGCCCTTAATGAATCCATTCTGATCTGTATTTATTATATTTGGAAGTATAGGTTTTAGTCTTTGTGCTAAACAGTAGGCTGCTAATTTATAATCAGTGTTTAATAGTGTTATCGGTCGCCAATTACCTAAATCAAGTGGATCCTTCTTTTTATATATGAGAGATAATATACCTTTCCTTTGTGAGTTTGATAATTTGTTAGTCAGATAGCCTTCATTTAATGAGTTTACAACAATTGATTTCAAATTAGGCCAAAATTTTCTGTAGAATTCTACTGTCAGTCCATCTGACCCAGGTGATTTATCTAATTTCATTCTATAAATAGCTTTTGTACATTTTTCTAACGTAAGTAGTCCTTCACATGTATTTGCTTCACTCTCCGATAAGGATTGCTCTAGTTTTATATTGTTTATGTAACTATAAATTTGTTTTACGTCTGGTTTTTTTTATGTATATAATTGTTCATAATATCTCCTTTCACGCTGTAATATGTCAAATTGATTTGATAAAATATTACCTTGACTGTCATATACTTTCACTATAGATTTTTGTGTTTGTCTAGTTTTTTCTAGTGATAAGAAATACTTTGTATTTTTTATGCTAAGAGCATTTTCAATGCTCTTCAGCATGTTGCTGTCGCCCCTGGCCCCGAGTATCAGTACTTCGTTTTCATTGGTTCATAAATCGAAAGTTTACTCCTACTCCATCTGCCGGACATTACCGTAATCATTGGATTATCGCCCCTACAAGTTGCTGATGCCAGTCATTAAATGAAACAACCTTATCGACATTTTCTTCATTACTTGTACATCAAGAAAACGTTTTGTGTTGTGTATTAATGATAATCAGACATCGAAATTTGTAAATACAATGACAAAGACTCACGTTTTATGGTGGTAAATTTTGCAAGGCGATGCCAATATGGCGGCTTAACTTTCTTTTCCGCGTGATGCATTGTGGGTGTCATATATCTTTCTTTTTTTTTCTTTTTCGAAAATTTTCATCCTGTTTAATACTGTTGAAAACTTTTGAAAATACTGAAATATGTAGTTGAAAATAAGAATGAAACTAAAATAAGAATGATTTAGAGTAGCATAAAATTTTGACGGAAACAGCCGGGGTGTTGTTTGCTGCTGGTCCCTGAAAGAAGACGGCGGCAGAAAGAAGATGGCGGGTATTTTATGTAGGTAAGTATCACTCTATATATATATATATATATAAGCTGAATCTGAAGTCAATACTTATACTGAACTAGCAATTGCATTTTTTGCAAAAATTCATTTGAAATGAGCTATCGCATGTATTGAATTTAGGCTTGACGGCGACGCGCAAGCTGGGCACTGCCGCCATAAAATATCGGTCACTGTCCATACTATTGTAGATAAGAATAGCTCTTTTTGACAAATTTCTGATCGGAGATAATTTAGAAGTACCTCAAGGCCAGGGTATTTTTTGCAAAATACTCATTTGAAATGAGCTATCGCATGTATTGAACTTAGGCTACAGCTATGCTAATTATAATGTTTACAAGTGAAGTTATAGTTTTAGTTTAAAAATTAGTTTTTGTCTTTCTGACAGTATTTCAGTGTTTTGATAAATCTGTTTTGAAGATCGTGATGCATGTGAAATTAAACGACTGCAATATAAAGATTACGGGAATAATGAATCTATGTCAATTGACATCTGAATCCCGGAAAGTGTTTTAATAAAGATCGTAGGATAAACCTGGCAATATATAGTGTTAAATTTAGGTCCCAGTGTGAATATGTAAAGTGTTAGGTCCCAGTGTGAATGTGTAAAGTGTTAGGTCCCAGTGTGAATGTGTAAAGTGTAATTGGTACAATTCTTATCATGCCTGAACTTTTGATATATGTATTGTATTTGTTTATCTCAGAAATTTCAGTATTATGTCAACTGCTTCCACTTTCAGTTCAACACTTGATTCATCAATTTTACACAGCCCTAGGCTCAATATTTGTCATAAATTGTCGACTGTTTTTAAGCGTTTTAGAGTTTTGTTTCCATGGTGAATGGAATGAAATGGGATAAATAGTCTAACCAATACCCATCGAGAGCTTATTAAGACATTGCAGTATTCTTACATTGGGCCTCATTAAAAGTCAAATTGAAACAAGAAACTCAAGTGACCGTAAGTACAACAATAAGATGTCGATAATCAATGAAATTGATTAATTGAGAGGACATTTTCTTAGTACAGTTAACCAGGCTTTGTAGTGGTTTGTTCAGAACTGTAGTTCTGGTTAAATAACCATTAATTATGTCCTTTCAGCTACAATGACGTACATTTTTGAAATACCTCTACTGTAGCTAAATGTGGCATTTGTAATAGACATAGCCAAAGTTAATTTTGTGATAGATGTAGCCAAAGTTAATTTTTAGGATCAGTTAGGACAGCTACTGTTTGTAACAGGCATGGGTTCAATTACATGATGATGTAATTAATTAAATTACAATTACATTATGAAAAAAGTCAAAACGATTTTTGAAATAAAAACGTCAAAATAAATTATCATACTGCACAGATTTATCACACAAATTTAATTTTATGATTCATTCTCTGTATGACCATGGTCAAGATATTATCATTTTGCTAGCTGTCCATCGCTTAATAATTTGACAGTATATTTAATATACAAATGTCAAGATAAATTATTTATACACAAGTTTATATTTTTGCAAATAATCATAGCATGACCATGGTCAAGATATTATCATTTTGCTATTTCCCTCGCTCTCTTTCAGCAAGTGGATGTCCCTGAAGAAATGAAATCTGGAATGGTAGAAGGTATCTCTATTGATTCTTCTAAGTTTGGCTGTGGTGACCAACAATGGATTTGAGGACCTTATGGTGGAGAAAAACGTCCTTCTTTCCGGCCTCCAATTAGATGTTGAAGATGATTAATCACTTGAGGAGATGCTAACAACCATGTTGCCTTTTAATGTCACAGTACTTTCTAAAGGCGGCAGTATATTTACCATCACAAAAGAAGAATCAACAAATCGCGGAAGCTAAAAAAATGTGGAAAAGATCATTGTATACTGCATTTGTAGTAAATTTGTATACAATCTTCAATTTACTTGAGTAGAAGATTCACTAGTTATACCAAGTTTGTGTAGAAAGGATCACTGTATACTGAGTTTGTAGTGTACATAGAAAGGTTTACTTATTTGTTTTTTTTTTGAGTTTATTGTATATAATATATAAAAAAACTTTTTGTAGAAAAGATCACCGCATACTGAGTTTGTTGTTTACAAATGTGTAGAAAAGATCGCTGTATACCGAGTTTATAGTTTACAATTGTCTAGAAAAATCACTGTATACTGAACATAATACGACTTCTGTTTAAAACCTTCATTTAAACTTAGGCATGTATTTTTTTATGTATCTTAAAAGTCTACCTACAACAATTTTGTGTATGCAATCTTGTACTAGGATATTGACATGACAAGATTACATTGCTGATCAAAGCATGGAAAGAATACTGAATAAAGAAAACAAGATATAAGCATCTTTATCATGTTTATTATTATTATTATTATTATTATTATTTTTCCATAATGTCTGTCCACATGGAATTTGTAAGCACTCTTGTGCGTTCTTATACCACCAAAAGGGTGGGTAAACTGGAATCAGGTTGTCTATCAGTCCGTCCATCTGTTTGTCTGTCTGTAGACACATCTTGTCTGGACAACTCCAATGAAACTTTTCAGTAATATTCAGGACAATGTGTAGATGTGCATGCACCATTTTCCCTCGAAATATTGATTGCCATGGCAACTGGTCAATATAGACGGGTTTTGCTTGTCAGTCAACTTCTAAACTTGTGGACCAATTTCAACAAAACTTTGCAGGAATGTAGGGGAACGTGCACATGCCGCTGTGTTTCAGAGGATGTTTCTGTGCAAAAGGTCACCATGGGGAGATAGCTAAGGCTGTGAGTGTTGGGGGTATTAGTTATCATTTGGATTACAGTTTCAGTTATCCCTGGGCAATGTGCAGAGGATATAGTAATGATTTTGAGGATTGAATGTAGAGGTCACAGTACTTGCATAAGTACTATATGATTACCTTGTAAACGCATTGAGACTAAGACAGTATACCTTAATCAAATTTGGAACATGTATCCCTTATGGGAAGTCGGTTTCTTTAGAAATTCAGGGTCAGATGTCAAAGATCAAGGTCACAGTCAAAAAACGGATAGATGCATTGGGGTGTTCTTTGCATTACCCTCATTTTTCTATCAAATTTCACAACCTAAAAGATATTCACATCTTGCAAATTTCAAGGTTCAAGGTCACTGTTAGTATGTAAAAATTATAATACAAGAGGAATAAAATATCTTGCGACAAGTTTTAGAGAACAAAGAATATATAAACATGTCAACAGAATTGTAGAACCAGTAAAACAAGTGTAAAATTGAAACAAAGGCAATATCTACTCGAAGATTCCCTGAAAAAGTACAAGAGAATAAGACCAGGTGTTCCGAAAGAACAGGCATCTATTATTTTAAGATATGGTGACATATCATGTTTGTTTTAGAAAATTGGCACTCTTATGCAGTCATTTATAGACAATCTGGAAAATGAAGCTGCCCAATATTTGTATGTAGCATGTTATTTGCATGATGGTCTAACTAATGGTCTTAAACCAATAAGATACGCAGTCTTTAAAGTGATAATATGGTGTCCAAGATCAACATTTCCTACAATGTATCCAAAGAAATGGACAACTTCCCTATCATTGCATCTTGGAGCCTACTTGGGACATGTATTGCATAAGTAATACTACTATGCTTGTTATTTCTGATATCTGCTGGTCATTTTTTATGGGCTGCAATGATTTACTGCTTGCATATAGTTGGTTTCAGTATATAGCAAGCTA